>NW_024063495.1:7630000-7920512 GCF_006381635.1 Hibiscus syriacus | reverse complement strand
CCAGGTTTGAGGTGAACTGGAAGAGTACTTTCTCAGGGAGCATATATGCTCTTATATAGCAGGTACCTATTTCCTTCCTCCCAGACTTGCCAAATACCGGCAGTTTCTCCTCCCCTCTCCCTCCTGTTTAAAGCTTTTATTATTTTTCTGCCATTCAAAGTATAAAAAAGCACCAGTTTGCCATCAGCTAATCATAAAATGTTGCCTCATATATGTCCAAGGTTTGATGTGACTTAACCTGTAGAGATAAAATTCCAGTTATTATTAGATTTTAACATCTGTATATCCTTTTCTTAAGTCGGGTAACTGTAGCCGGAGATATTTGTGGACTGACCATTTGTTTTGTCATGAATATTATTACAACATACTGAATGGTGAAAAAGAGCCCTAGTTGGGGGCCAAGTAAAAGATACATATGAATATTTTTGTCTGTGCTTTGGCCCTGTATGTCTTTTATATTAGTGACATGAGAGGCATCCTACTTTCTTATTCTTGTGCAGGGTGTCTCCACGCCAATCATGTCTCAGAACCTTGGGAATGAAAGCCAAAGCAGAGGATTGCTCAAAGGAACAAACGGAAAGTGTACCTGGAATAGAGTCCATTAGTTCTCCTGTTCGTCACGTGTCCCTGTCAATGAACGGTTGTTTGCATTCAGAAATTTCTAAACGTGAAGATGGGTCATCTGCCGGAATGAATGCAGATGCTGTCCATGGACAGGAGAACGGTGATGTGACCAAGTCAACATCATCACTTGATAAGGAAGTTTCCTTCAATGAAAATGGGTTACGTTTCCAGATTGATTCAGAAGCTAGTAGAATAAACTGCGAAGATAGGGACAGGGTTAATTCTATAGATGTGAGAGAAAATGTGGAGAATAATAATATGGACCGGACAAGTAGCCAACCATGTTCTTCTGATATGGATGAGATTCCCAGCCGTGATAAAGCTCCAATTTGCGATGCTGTGAGTGGGGAAGAAAATGTGAAGATGGTCGAAGAAACCAGCAATTTTTCGATTTCCAAAGATTCGCGAGTAGCAAATGATTATGAAATGGAAGATTCGGAAAACACCAATATGGCCGATTTTGAATCAAGTTCATCTGTTGCAGCAGCAGGGGGTAGCAGCCCGAAATGTGAATTGTTCATGCATGTTTCAGAAATTGAGGGAGGGAATGGGGCAAAGAGAGCTGAAATAGCAGATGGCAGTTTTCAATGATTGGCTGCATTTTCTAGTTAAATCATTTTTTTCTTTTACATTATAATTTCACCATCAAAAGAAATGGATGAAGTTGGGGTTATATGTCTATCCGGGTTTTCATTATTTACAGAAATCATGGATGCTATTGTACCGATTTTTGGATGGTTCATAACCATTTTAGGTGGACAATGACATAATGGAAGAATTTTGTTACGATTATTAGCATGAATTTACTCTGCTAATACATTTAGGCTACCCCCCTTGTGCCACTCTTTATCTTTGCATGTGTTGGAAGAAAGAAAAAGAAAGAATGGTCAGAAAGCCTCCATTAACTGTTATAACAAATACATGTATAATGCCACCAACTTATTGTGTCGTAATTAATATCACCTCTTTTTTCTTTAATAATTAATGATTCCACAAGACAAGCTGCTTCTTTCTTTCTTCTCCACTTTTCATTTATTTTCTTCATGTGATGAATAATGGTGACAGTCACGTTAGTAATATGATTATATTAGTAATTATTAAAAGGGAAACCATTATCAATTAATCAAAATTAGCGGATTGAGATTTGTATACTAGAAAAAGAAATTCAAAGGAGATAAGGTTTGAAGCCATTATATCAAGTTACTCTTAATGATTAACTATCTTAGTTTTGCCACAGAATAACATTTACTTTTGATAATTGATTAATCATAGAATGACAAGCATCCAATGCCAAACTATAAACTAATAATGGAGTGTATTTCAGCTTTCGGTGATGAAGTGAAGTCCAACTAAAGTAGTGTATTTAATGAATGCTTCTTTTGTTAAACAGGTTCAGCTGATCCTGTGCCTCACCGAGCCATATAAAAGAGAAAAGTTTGTTTGCTTATTAATTTAGACCCAAAACGAAAAGAAAAGACGGGGTTTTACAGCTGCAGATACGTTTCCTCGTAATGTTGTTTTCCATTGTTGGGTGTCTTTTGGACTGCCCTTTGCTGCTACAAACTACCAACATTCCTTTATTTCACTTTTCCTTCCTCACTTCTTCTCTACAATGAAGAGCCTCCAACTGCCTTCTTTCAGTTTTTGATTCCTTGTTCTTTGTTCATTTCTTGATTATTGAGATCCGGGTTTTGAGCAATTGTCGTTGGGATTTTTTTTCCTGGTTTCGTTTTGACTAAGACCCACCACCTAATGGCTCCAAGATTAGATTTTTCAAAGTGGTGGGCAAACGATACGAGGAAAGGCACACCGGTTGTGGTTAAAATGGAGAACCCATACTACTCTGTGGTAGAAATCGACGACCCAGATGCTGCATTCATGCATATGGAAAAAGCCAGAGGGAAAAATGCAAAGCAAGTGATTTGGGTTATACTTCTCAAGGCTCATCGTGCTGTCGGTTGTGTTGCTTGGATTGCTACACTCTTCTGGTGCTTGCTTGGGACCATAAACAAAAGGTTGATCTTTCGGCAAGATGCTGCTATGGCTACTGAGAAGTTGGGAAAAGCAAAACTGCTCTTTGCAGTCATTAAAGTCTTGCTCGTAACTTCATTGATAGTTCTCGTTTGTGAGATTGTTGCTTATTTCAAGGGCTGGCATTATTTCCAGAATCCCAGTTTGTACATTCCGAGGACTACTGATATTCAGGGGTTGCTCCACTTGTTTTAATTACTTGGTTGTCTTTTAGAGCCGATTACATTGCACCACCAATTCAAGCGTTGTCTAAGTTCTGTGTGGCTCTGTTATCCAATCTGCAGATCGTATGATTCTTAGCTTAGGCTGCTTTTGGATTAAATGCAAGAGTATTAATCCCAGAACTGAAGGGGGTCCATTCAAGTCGATGTTGAAGCATCAGGCTATGAGTACCCCATGGTTCTTGTTCAAATCCCTATGTGTAACGAGAGGGAGGTAATGTACCGATTACTGAACAACTCTTGCCTTGTACAAACTGATCTTTAACGTATTCGATCTTGACAAATAATTAAAATGTTTAAGAATTATAGACATGATTTCATGTGTGTGATGTGAATGCCCCTGTTGTTCTTATGAGAATAATTTAAAAATACCTGTGGAAGACATCCAAGAGTGGAATATAGTAAATATTATGCTGTTCTGTTGGTTTCTATTGATGTTGATAGCTTTTTCCCTGACGTCAGGTATACGAGGTTATTTGACCAAATTGACACGTCTTTAATGAATATTTACCTTTTTGGCACCGTTTAATATATATTTCTCGAAGTGGCACCCTTTCGGCTGAGCTGGCGAAAGGCTCGTCCCCGGGGACGCGCTTTACCCCTTGTTTTCGCTGAGTTGGATGCCACGTGTGGAAAGCGCATCCCCAGGGACGCGCCTTCCATTAAATGCCATAAATGCCCCCATCCGTTTTCCCTAACTACCCCCTCCTCCCCTATATAAACCCCCTCAACCCTCTCTCATTCTTCACACCAAAATCATATTATCCTCTCTTATATAACTCAAATTCTCCAACTATTTGAGTTTTAAATTTGTTATTAGTGGTAAAAAATTTATTTTTATGTTAGTATTTTTTTAAATAGTTATTATATTTTATATTAATATATTTATGTAAATATTATTTTTTTATTAAAATAATATTTATATAATTATTATTTATTTAGAATTATTAATTTTTTTTTGCTAATTATATTGTTTTGTCTACAGTTATAATGAAAAGCGAAATGCTGTTGCGATTGGATATTGATCATATCTCCAGACATTTTAGCGATATGATAATATTTTTTATAATTAATGTTAATATTTAAATTTATTTTTATTTTAAAGTTATTATGAATTTATATTAATTTTTATTTTTTATAATGTATATTATTTAGGATACAGATAGTATTTTAGAGATTTTTATTAAAAATCCACGTATACCGACACTGGAACGTATTTTTTCATATTTGGCTTCTGCCGGGTTCGGGTATATTGCAACAATTATAGGCGGTTGCAAACTCGAACCTGTCCTAATTTCTGCACTGATTGAGAGGTGGAGGCCCGAGACACACACTTTTCACCTTCCATGTGGAGAGGCCACAATTACATTGGAGGATGTCTCTATGCATCTGGGGAAGACATCCAAAAGTGGAATATAGTAAATATTATGCATGTTCTGTTGGTTTCTATTGATGTTGATAGCTTTTTCCCTGACGTCATACAGGTATACGAGGTTATTTGACCAAACTGGAACGTCTTTAACGAATATTTACCTTTTTAGCATCGTTTAATATATATTTCTCGAAGTGGCACCCTTTCGGCTGAGCTGGCGAAAGGCTCGTCCCCGGGGACGCGCTTTACCCTTGTTTTCGCTGAGTTGGATGCCACGTGTGGAAAGCGCATCCCCAGGGACGCGCCTTCCATTAAATGCCATAAATGCCCCCATCCGTTTTCCCTAACTACCCCCTCCTCCCCTATATAAACCCCCTCAACCCTCTCTCATTCTTCACACCAAAATCATATTATCCTCTCTTATATAACTCAAATTCTCCAACTATTTGAGTTTTAAATTTGTTATTAGTGGTAAGAAATTTATTTTTATGTTAGTATTTTTTAAAATAGTTATTATATTTTATATTAATATATTTATGTAAATATTATTTTTTTATTAAAATAATATTTATATAATTATTATTTATTTAGAATTATTAATTTTTTTTTGCTAATTATATTGTTTTGTCTGCAGTTATAATGAAAAACGAAATGTTGTTGCGATTGGATATTGATCATATCTCCAGACATTTTAGCGATATGATAATATTTTTTATAATTAATGTTAATATTTAAATTTATTTTTATTTTAAAGTTATTATGAATTTATATTAATTTTTATTTTTTATAATGTATATTATTTAGGATACAGATCGTATTTTAGAGACTTTTATTAAAAATCCACGTATACCGACACCGGAACGTATTTTTCCATATTTGGCTTCTGCCGGGTTCGGGTATATTGCAACAATTATAGGCGGTTGCAAACTCGAACCTGTCCTAATTTCTGCACTGATTAAAAGGTGGAGGCCCGAGACACACACTTTTCACCTTCCATGTGGAGAGGCCACAATTACATTGGAGGATGTCTCTATGCATCTGGGGCTTCCCGTCGACGGAAATATGATGTGTGGTATGTCGGATGGTGATTGGCAATCAATGTGCATTGATTATCTTGGAGCTGCTCCGCCAGAGTTTAATGGAGATAGAATAGTTTTATCTTGGTTGAAAGCTAATTTTGAGGTTTTAAATGAAAATGCTTCAAAAGATCAAGCAAAGGCATGTGCTCGGGCATATATTCTACGAATAATTGGAGGAATATTGATGCCCGACAAATCTCGCAACCAGGTGCATTGTATGTGGTTGCGGCATTTGATCGATTTTGATGAAGCTGGAAGATATAGTTGGAGCGCTGCAGTTTTGGCATTTCTCTTTAGAGAAATGTGTCGGGCGACGAATTATAAGAAAACTACTATCGGTGGATGTCTTCTGCTTCTACAATCATGGGCGTGGTTCCGCATGCCTTTCTTATGCCCGATCGTGAATGAACCATACGTATTCCCCTTATTGTTGAGGTAATTTTCGAACTAAATTTTGATTTAAATATTTTCAATTAAATAGGGTGATATTTAGTTTATATTATATTTCATAGGTGGTCGATGAAAAGAAAGGACCATAAAAGTATACCTACTGGGTTAGAGGAAATTCGTTTACTTATTGATACGAAAGCTGGGTCTGAGGTATGTTTTAAATTTGTTTAATTATTAATATTTTAATTTAAAATGCTAGATATAATTAGAATATTTTATTTATTTGAATTTTATATTTATATTTCAGTTTCAGTGGATACCTTATGCGAGAGATGAAGTGAAAGCTTGCATCCCACCCCACCTTAGTGGGTCATTAGAGGTATGGATATCGGTTATACCTCTTATATGTTATGCTATTATTGAGTGGCATCCAGTTGATCGCGTGCTCTGTCAGTATGGTTGTACGCAATATATTCCTGGAGCACCTAGGAATTTAGACGATGTGCATAACATAGATAGACGAGGAAAGAAAGATGTTAACTGGGTGGTGAGACACAGAGATTGGATTGCGCTTTGGGAGAACCGATATACACTGTTGGCCCCTCGACAATATTACGCTGAAACTGGTCATATGGTTACGGATAACTATATGGACTGGTTTAATGAAAATGGGAAGCCGTTTCTACTTTCGGCGGAAGCACGAGGGGTTAACATTCCTAGGCGCCAAGAAAGACGTCAACCGTCTCAATATCATCGTCCCCCGACGCATGGACGGAGAGAAGGCGCTACCGGTTCTGCATCAGTCCCACCACAACATCCTTATCCGTCGATGTCGCAGGGGTACATGCCCAACCCTCCACTTCATATGCCAAGCCCACCAGTTTATATGCCATCTCCGCAGGGTTACATTCCGAGCCCGCAGGGTTACATTCCGAGCCCGCAGGGTTACATTCTGAGCCCGCAGGGTTACATTCCTAGCCCGCCAGGTTACATGCCTAGCCCGTAGGGTTTTATACCATATGGAGGTGCATATACGACTATGTTTAATGATCCAGCATATGATTCATATGCATCTTATTTGGCTGGTGATGCTTCTCCGCAGACACCTCAATCTCCATCTAGATCACAGACATCGATGCCAATGTTTCCACAGTTTTCACAGTTTCCGGGGAGCGGTGGGATTGTTACTAGCACTCCTCTAGGGTCGTTATTTTATACAGGCCCTTCAGCCCCTTCAGCGTCATCTACACCAAATGAAGAAAATGCTGCTGATGATGATAGTGAAGATGAGGAGACTGAAGAACAAGTTCCATAAAGAAATCCTCCACGAAATAGACAACCACCGCCATGTGGAACTCATTCGAGAAGACGACATCGGTGATCCAGTTGTATTTTAATGTTATTTAAATAGTTATATTTCAGAATTTTATGTAATTTGGTTATGTTATTTAAATGTTTCATGGTTGTTACATACATATTTTTAATGTTATTTTTTATTCACATTTAACATTAAATGTTTGATAAATGTTTTTAAAATACAAATTATATTATTCAAAATTTAAAATAAAAATAAAAATAATATTATTCGAAATTTAAAATTAAAATATAAATTATAGTATTCGAAATTTAACATTAAATTTCAACTTAATATTCCAATTGTGTTCGAAATTAAAAGTTATATTCCAATTATAGTTCACAATACTTAAATTGAAATTAAATTTATCCATACATATGATTTTATCATTAACATATATATTAAAACGTATACATTAAAATCAACTTATCACTTCACATTTATTCGTAAAAACATCTCGATGCTCATTCCATACAATTTCAATGTCACAATCAACTTATCACTTCACATTTTATCTAATTTATTCAAACTTCACATAACGTTTTAATTTAAGTTATTCTTAACTTGTTGAACTTTCAAAAGAAGTTAAATTTTGGTTATAATTTACCTGATTTACTGATATATCTAGTGTCCCCGAGGGACATGAGTGACATAATAGGGCAATGATAACATATTCTCTGACAAAATAATGGAAGGCGCCCCCCCGGGAACGCGCCTTCAAGTCCCCTGAGAAATAATAGGTACTGATATAATAGGTACTGACAAAATTTATGTATACGATGACACATTTCATGTTCTGATTGGAGGATTAAATTTATTAAATTAAATTTTCAATAAGACTAATTTCATAAAATATGTAAGTCTTGAATATTAAATATGTAATTATACTAATTTATTAACTTATGCATCAATATTTTCGTTAAATATTGATAAGAGATGACTAGATTGATAACATTTAAATAATTAACTGATAAAATTAATAGATCGATAATAAAAATAAAAAATAATAATATAACCATATGTGTAATATTATAATTTCATACATTTTTTCTATAACTACAATAAAGTCAAAACTGGTTTTCATATATTGTTATATCATATTAATGTAGATAATTCACTCCACCTTTAACACACATTAACAAAATACATTTGATAATTCTTACATTATAATCGAAACACTTTACATAATATATTATTAATTTATAATAATAATAAAAATAAAATATTTATTATTAAACAAAATACGTGGCAGTCGAGCTGGCGAAAGGCGCGTCCCCGGGATGCGCCTTCCACACGTGGCATCCAACTCAGCGAAAACACGGGTAAAACGCGTCCCCGGGGACGCGCCTTTCGCCAACTCAGTCGAAATAGTGCCACTTCGGGAAATATATATTAAACGGTGTCAAAAAGGTAAATATTCGTTAAAGACGTGTCAGTTTGGTCAAATAGCCGGTATACGAGCAGTCTATCTCTGCTGTCTGCCAACTCGATTGGCCAAAGGATAGGTTATTGATTCAGGTTCTTGATGATTCTGATGGTGAAAGTATCCGGTGTTTAATTAAAGCAGAGGTTGCTACATGGAATCAAAGGGGTATCAACATAATTTATCGCCATCGCTTGATAAGAACTGGTTACAAGGCTGGGAATCTTAGTCTCCAATGAGTTGCTAGTATGTAAAGGCTTATGAGTTTGTGGCAATATTTGATGCTGATTTCCAACCCAACCCAGATTTTCTAAAGCAAACGGTGCCACATTTCAATGTGAGGAGAAACAAACCTGAATTATTTTGATTTACTTGCCTACAATATACAAATCATCTGATCAGGATTTTGCGCTGTTCCCCCCTTTGAGTTGCAGGACAATCCTGAGTTAGGTTTGGTTCAGGCTAGATGGGCTTTTGTCAACAAGGATGAGAATTTGTGGACTCGTCTCCAGGACAATCGAACAGCAAGTTAATGGTGTGTTTTTAAATTTCTTTGGTTTTAATGGAACTGCTGTCGTTTGGATAATTAAAGCTCTAGAGGAATCTGGAGGCTGGCTTGAAAGGACTACTGCAGAGGATATGGACATAGTTGTTCGTGCACATCTCAATGGTTGGAAATTCATCTTCCTTAATGATGTAAAGGTACCCTCATTATTCTATTTTGATTTCCTTTTGCTTGAATTGACTTCCATTTCATTTTCTCATTTTCACCATTGTCGCCTTCACTTATTTGACAACCCTGATTACTGATTTGAGTTAGAGCGACTAGTAAAAGCTAAGTGCATCATTTAAACAATATGTAAAAGGTCTTCATTCTGATCAATCTGTTTATCGTAAAACTTTTTAGTGTAAGAATCATAGCTACAAATGATCGAATTCCAGCGTAAGCCCCATGGTAAAAATCAAATGAAGAAAGATTTTTGTGATAGAAGATTCAAGGAATGTCCTGACAAGAGCGAGCTACTGTGCAAAATTTTTTAGGTCCTTTGCGAAGTTCCAGAATCTTATGAAGCATACAGAAGCAGCAACACCGATGGCACTCGGGACCTATGCAACTCTTCCGCTTATGCTTTCCAGCAATTTTGACTTCCAAGGTAAATAATCTAACTCTGAATCTTTGGCTGTTATGATATATATGCTGTATATTGAAGTATCTTTAATGTTGTAATTCTACAGATATATGGAAGAAAGCAAACTTAGTACTGCTATTCTTTTTATTGAGGAAACTCATCCTTCCCTTCTACTCATTCACATTATTTTGCATAATTCTCCCTCTAACCATGTTTGTCCCGGAGGCTGAGCTTCCTGTTTGGGTTATTTGTTACGTACCTGTTTTTACGTCATTCCTCAACATTCTTCCATCCCCCAAGTCATTCCCTCTCATTGTTCCTTACCTTCTATTTGAGAACACCATGTCCGTGACGAAGTTCAATGCAATGGTATCTGGATCATTCCTGTTGGGTAGTTCCTATGAATGGGTTGTTACCAAGAAGGCTGGCAGGTCATTGGAATCCGACTTACTGGCTGCTCCTGAGAGGGAATCAAAGACAACAAACCAGCAGCATATCCGGAGGGAGCTTCAGAGAGTGAGCTCGCTGAATTAAATGAGCAGAAAGAAGGTGCCAGTATACATGTTAAGAAGGTCAATAAGATATACAGGAAAGAACTCAGTTTAGCGTTCCTCCTACTCGCAGCTTCTGTTAGGAGCTTGTTATCGGCACAAGGAGTACATTTCTACTTCCTTCTCTTCCAAGGGATGACATTTCTGCTAGTCGGTCTTGATTTAATAGGAGAGCAGATGAGGTAGTGCTCTGCATGAAAGCTAGAGATAAACACAAGGGCTCAAACTCGGGCAATATTCGTGAACAAAAGCTGGTTGTTGTTTTTCATTCATCAATAACTCTACTTTCTGTAGTCACAGATTTTATTTCCTCTTAGTATGTTTATAATTTTTCACAAGGGATAGTTATCATTTGTATTTTAGTATTCTTGGTTAGGCGTTTGAAGCATTATTGTTGTTAAAAGTAAGGATGTGTATTCATACTTACCTGATTTCTGCTGCACTAAAGATTCAGGGCATGTTGTATTTGTAAAGTTGGAAAACTTGATGCTTTTTTATTATCAATTACCGAGCAATGATATTTGTAAAGCCAAAGAATCCAATTCTGCCATCCATTTGCTCTGAATATTATTATAAAATCTTTAAACCCTTTCCGATAAAGCAGTTCCACTGTCACATCCCCAGCGACATATTCTATATTTATTTCCATTTAATTATTCTAAAAAAGTCAAAGTCAGAAATCAGAAATTAAATTCATGCACTCATGAGTTAAACATGAATGAAAATAAAAATTATGTTACCTAAACCATAGAATTCATTTCCATTTCAAGTTGACTTTAGACATCATACGACTTTTTTTTTGGTTACAATAAAGCAAAGACATGTTTGATTAGACATCATACGAGCTAAGAAAATATTTTTAAAAAAATTAAAATAATAGATATGTTAGGTTGCACCAATCTAAATTAATTATTGTTTGGTTAGACAAGTTGTGTGAAGGAATCACATCCTCTAGAATGTTGCTTAGCGACATCAACTAAAGTTTTATATGCCCTTCTTTCCTATTTACTCTTTAGCCAAAGTCAAGCCACACCTCATGATTTAATAATAATAATAACAATGGTACCACCACTCAGGTTTCTAGATAAAACGTGTATTCACACGTTCAAGTTTTGTTTAGTCAAAACAAATTTTATGAAAATATTGACGAAAAATGATTTCATTTTTTAATGTGGAAGAGTTGAAAATAGTTAGCATAAAACGAATTGGTTTGGAAAAGTAAAAGTGACAAACATTTCTATTCATTTTAACCAAGCCCCGTGCCTTCAAAAACAAATATATCAAAGGGAAATGGAAATGGAAAACTCCTTTACTAACCTTTAGAGTAACATAAACCCAAACAAATTCCTTATATTTAAGATTGCTATCATTAATATACATCAAGTAATCTCCATAATTAAAAAAAATATATTATTTTTAAATAATTATATTTATAAAATATGTATATTATCAATTAGTTAGAAATAGTTCTAAATAAATGCTAGGTTGAATCACCCCAAACTATTAATGTTTACATATAGAATATAAATTTACCAACAGCGTCAAAGCTCCAGACCGCTATACTTGTTCAATGTTACGTGGCTGTTTTTTTTAACTATCAATATCTAATCTATTAATAAACTAATTCGAATATTATAGAAGTGAGGATGACTCTTTCAATCTAATTTTCTCCATTCACAAACGTTAAGATTTATCTCTTAACCTTACTTAAAGAATTTAATATCTTATCGTACCAAAACTTAATTACAAGCTTTTATTTATTTCTACTTTATGTGGTCATATTTTCAAATGTATATATATATATATATGGTCATAGTCAACGATGTTGATCAGTTTATTTGTTTTTTCTTTCCGAAATTTCAAACCCCTTAATTCCTCATCATTATTCCTATTTCCCACCACCAACTATAGAGCGCTTAACATCAATTTTAGCCGTTGGTTTTAGTCCCGTAAAAAAAATCGACTCAAGTTTAAACATTATTGAGTTTGATTTAATTTAAAAAGTATAAAATTAATCTCAATTCGACTAGAAACCTGTAAGTTTAAAATTGTTACGCTCAAGTCGAATTTGAAATAAAAAATTAAAACTCGACTCGAGTTAAAAAACTCATGAGATTAAAATTTTCAAATTTGACTCGAACTCGAAAAATTTGAACTCGAATAGTCTTAGACTTGACTCGATTGAAGCTCTAATTTGAGTTAATATGAACTTTAAATACAGTAAAGTATTGGATTAAATGTTTTTTAAAAACATATAAATATTATAATTATTAATAGTTTAATTTTAAAATTATAAGAATTTAATATATTTTTTGAATTATTTACAAATTTTTCAAGTTATATATAAAATAATTTATTTTGATTCGTTAAAAATTCGAGTCACACTCACATCAGATCCATTCAATCTAAAATTAATCAAATCAATCTTGAATAAATAGCGATTTGTCTAGTCTTATTACTAGAGTAGTTGACTTAAAACTCCGATCTTGATTCCCACCCAATCTCTTACCCGGTCACTCGGTCATTCTTCATCCATTATAAACCCCTTTCTCTCCCTCGTTCTCCTACTTTCCCCTTCATCTTCAACGCTTCCTTCTCTCTTGCTTCAATGACTTGTTGACCTCTTAAGCTATCTTCCTTGCAAACTTCGTTTCTGCTCCCCCGAAAATGGCGGTGGATCTGATGAATTTTCCCAAGATGGATGATCAAACCTCTATACAAGAGGCTGTGTCGCAAGGCTTGAAGGGTATGGAACAACTGGTCCGTCTCCTTTCTCACCAGTCAAACAACGTCGACTGCACTGACCTAGCCGATCTCACCGTCTCAAAGTTCAAAAAGGCCATCTCCCTTCTCAACAGAACTGGTCGCGCCCGTTTCAGACGCGCGCCGATCCAGTCCCTTTCTTCCTCGTCTTCCCCATCATCATCATCCTCTGCTTCTCTGTCTGTTCCTAATATTCAAAATAATATATCTATTGCATCAGCGCTGGCGAACGTAAATTTGGCGCCGGTTGGATCTTCGGTTATCGTTCCCGCTAGTTTCGTTCAATCTAAGCCACAGAGTTTGACTCTCGACTTCACAAAACCCAATTTGTTTGGCTCCAACAGTAAAGGCACTGAGTTGGAGTTTACAAAAGAAAGCTTCAGTGTTTCGTCGAACTCTTCGTTTATGTCTTCTGCCATCACCGGAGACGGTAGCGTCTCCAACGGGAAGCTAGGATCATCTCTATTCTTGGCCCCGACTTTTTCTGCGGGAAAACCTCCTCTATCATCTACACCTTTCAAGAAGAGGTGCCATGAGCATGACCATTCCGATAACGTCTCTGGCAGGTTATCTGTCTCCGGCAACAGCAAGTGCCATTGCTCAAAACGACGGTACATTGAAATTTGAATACTTTCCTAGATTTATTCTGTTTTAATCTTTGGCGTATTTAAACAGTCAGTATAGTTTTTGACTCGATCGAATACCATAACCAAAGTTCAAAATCGAATCCACCGATAGAGGATTTAAATTTAAAACGACCGACTTTAGCTGCAATTAAATACCATCATCTAGATTGAGTTAATGGTCAATGTTTGGGGGGTTGTTTTATGCAATAACAAATGATAGAGCACGCGTGATAATGCCAAATGCTGAATTTGGAATCTCGGGGGGTTTTTGTCTTATGCGGTGCTTTTGATGTTTGACTTTTCTTCTTCGTTGAGTTATGTGGTCCCCGTTTATGACAAAAGAATGAATCCGGTCACCGTACGAACACGGTGGAATCCGAAGTCAAGTTGAATGATCATATTTGATTTATTATTTCAGGAAAAATAGGATGAAGAAGGTGATAAGGGTACCGGCAATAAGTTCAAAGATAGCCGATATTCCTGCAGACGAGTATTCATGGAGGAAGTACGGGCAAAAGCCTATCAAAGGCTCTCCATACCCACGGTAAATATTGTGTTGAGTTCCTCTATGAATCTGCAAGCTTTTAGCATCACGTTTGTTAATTTCACACCTTTCTTTTTCTTTTTAACAGAGGATATTACAAGTGTAGTAGCATTAGAGGGTGTCCGGCCAGGAAACACGTGGAGAGAGCTCCGGATGATCCGTCTATGTTGATTGTAACTTACGAAGGGGAGCACCGCCATTCTCAACCTGCGACGCACGAGAATCTGGCTCCTGCCCTTGTACTCCACTGCTTCTCTAGTCAACGTGATAATAAACAACTATTAATTTAGATTAATTTATATATATAAGAAAATGACAAAGGAGGGTTGAGTAGGTGTAATAGTGTTTTCTAATGTTTGGATTAGTTGGGGGGCTTGAATGTAAATTGACTTTTTTATTAATATTAATTCCAATGAAAAATTAGACCGACTAAATCCTCCGATTCCTGCTCATAGTAATTGTGGTTTTCGACGCAAGAAATGAGAATAAAATAAGCATAAATTTTGGAGAAAAATAAGCACAAAATTTCTGTATTGAAAGCCACGTCTCCAAAGAAAATCACTAGATTCTTCATTTTATTCATCTTTATTTGCTCTTAAATAAATTTAAGGTGGGAAAAAAGCAAAAATTCTTCCTTCGGTGGTATGAAGAGAATTTTGTATAAGAAAAGAAAAGAACCCTGGGTGGGATTGAGGTTAAGCAATCCAATGGTTGGAAAATATAGTTTAGTATTTGGAGGTCAATCATAAACAAGACAGTGAAGGGAGTTCCCGGAAAGAGTAGATATTGATGGAGCACATCTCTACCTAGGGGTGTTCAGATTCAATCCAATCTAAAAAATAATTGAAAATCGATCTAAAAAACCGATAACCGAAAAAAATTGAAACTAATTTAGTGTGTTTGTTTTTTTTTTAAATTTATCGATTCGGTTCGATTTGAAAATTCAAAATCGATTCAAACCCAATCGAACTGATGAAATGGAATATTGAATTTACAAGCTTGAAACAAACTCATCAAAAACCCCATAAAATCTCACAAAACCCATATACAGATACAAATTCAGCTTTCCTCGATATGCATGTAACAATTTTGCTCATATTCTAGTCATCGATGCCAATAGAAAAAAATAGTGCAATAAATGATAATAACAAATAATAGTATTGTCTTTTGGTATTTCCTCAGTTCCGAGGTAGAGAGAAAATTGTCGGGCAAAACTTAGAAAATGCGTCGTTTTACTTTTAAGGGTGACTTACTAACGAGAAACTGATTCGTTTCTTGATTTGTTAAAATATATATTCTCTTTGTAAGCTTCAAAAGCTTGCATTTGTTAAAATATATATTCTCTTTGCTTTTGTTATACCTATGCTGTTTTTTTATTAAAAAAATCAAGAATTATTTTGAAAAAATAGAATCCAAAAACCGCTCAAATCCAAACCGAATCAAGTCGCATTTAATTGGATCATATTTTTTTAAAATATCCAAATCGATCCAAACCGCAAACATTTATACTTTCGGATCGGATAAATTTTTAACTAAAAATAGATCCAAACCGACCGCAAACACCCTATCTCTACCAATAGGTGAACAAGTTGTAATAACCAAAACTTAACAGATATAGAATCAATACCTTAAAATTTTAAGTCTTTCTTTGTCATGATATTTAAAAAGATGAGTTTACTCTTACTGTAATTTTTTTTATAGGGTAAGACTAATACAAATTAACATATTTCTTGAGACTACTACCTCTTTATATCGATTGAATATTAAGTTAATCTTTCAAGTATTTATAATTTTGCCCTCATCAAATTATAAATACAACTTATGATATTTAAACTTTAATAAATATGACAAATGTAACATAATTAGTCACCTAATTTTAAATCATATTTTATGATAACATTATGCATTATATATATATATATTTGTACATATTTTTTCCACTTCTAACCTCCTGCAATTTTATTGTTACCGTTCCACAATTCTTTGGAATCGATGGATAATGCACACTCAAATATTTTCAATTTTTTTTTATGAGACTGATACATTTGGATTCCAATTTTTTAGTGATCACATATTTTAAATTAAAAAAAATGTGGATATTATCTTTTAAATATTTATTATCTAAATCGATTTATTTTTATGAATAATAAATTTTAATTTAAATATTCATATATTCATAAATTTATTGAATGCAGTGGATTTAGTATTTAATAGGTAATTTAAGTACTTTGGAGTCGAAAGATAATATTCAAATTTGATATGAATAATAGTACGTCAACTTTTTTTAAAATAGTATTTGATTTTATTCTAATTTTATTATATAGAAGTTTACATGATTTTTTAGTTTAAATTTATTTTGATATTAATCTTATTATATATAAATATCGTTTAATATATTTCAAGTATCAGCCTAATACCAATTATACCTATAACCTTAAAAAAAGCGATAAAATTGTGTGATCTAAGATGAAGTTTTCGGGATGAGAGTGGATGTAAATTAATTATGATGAAAAATAATTAATTAATTACGGTTAATAATGTGAAAGAGAAGAGATATAATGGCAAATGGGGTGGGTTTATTTGAAAACAAAAACAAAAATTTAAATTCATCAAGTGACCTTACTGACAAAAGAAAATGTTATTCTCACTAAAGGTCATGAATTTAAATTGTTGCATCTGCGAGATATATATTGATAATAGGTTAAAGATTATGAACAAATATTATTTTGTAATCAACTCGGAGTATTAAAAAAAATATTATATTATAATATGTATAGTTTAACTAATAAAGATATCTCTAAAGTCTAGAGAGATAAGATAAGTTGTATATTTTAAACCTAAGCTTAGAATATGTGTGTGCCAACAATACACTCTCGTTGGCAATTTGGCTTTCTCTAGTAATTTTGAAATCCTTGTCTAATTATCTTGTTTGCCCACCAACTTTATTTTTTATTGCCTTTAATCTCACCCAATAAATCTTAATTGTGGATTCGCCCATTAATCTTATTACTACTAGTTTGTATACACTTGCAATGTATGGATTAGTTGTTTGATCATTTTTAATTTAATCATATTTTTTTTAAAATCCAAATAATACAATTGCATTTGTTTTAGGGTTTTTTTCTTCTAATGTTCGCATTTTGTTGTTTATTTTGGACAAGTGGATGTAGGCTTATTCTTGTTTGTGTTTGGTCCCCAAGTGCGGCCCAGGACTTGTGATACGAAATCAACAAACAAAGCAACGCAGCGTTTAGCTATCAATGGCCGCGTTGTCTCTCTGTGGCTTCACCACTTCGCTTCGCAGCTTCCGCCCCTCTCCCTTCCCAGGTACTAGGGTTCATCCCTCTCTTCCATTCTCCATCACCACTCGGAACCTTTCCAGCCCAATGAGCTCCGACACTGTTTCCGCCGAAACCAACACGCCGAGCAACGACGATGTGTTGGTGCAGTACGTGGTGCTTCGGAGAGACTTGATAGACACGTGGCCATTGGGGAGCGTGGTAACACAGGGATGCCATGCCTCCGTCACTGCCATTTGGTCTCATAAAGACGACGCTCACACCCTCCAGTACTGCAGCCCTCAAAACATAGACTCTATGCACAAGGTAAGTATTCATCCTCCTCCTTTGTTTCCCTTTGACTGACTATTTGCTTGGGTTTCTTTAATTTCAACAAATTTATCGAATAAATTGGTGGATATGAGGCTACAATTATCACTATGTGAAAATCAGCTAAAAAGACTAGACCTTGAGAATGAAGCTTCAACGTAATGTATGGTTGGGAAAAACTATGTTTGTTATTGGGACTCAGTTTTGTCTCATACTGGGTTGTTCTACACCTTCCTTGCGCCCCTCAAAATTTAGTGAATTGGTGGACCTTGTAAGTCTCATAGTAGAAGAAAGAAAGAGCCATTTATCCCATAAAACTATCCAATAAGGGTGTTTGATGCAACACAAAGATTTGGGATACCTATCCAACTCCCACACTGTTGTTTTAAGCGGTGGTAAATAATAATCATACATAGTTTCATATTAAACGAAGGTTATATTTTTGTTCTACTAGCAAAGATTAGCTTTAGTTTTTTTCATCACCTGCAGAAAGGTTTGCTATGGAGGACAGTGAACATTGGCATTTTAGTTTTCAGTTAATCCTTTTTCCCCTCGGAATACCTTAAGCACTATTATGTTTTTGAGATAATCAATTTCACTATAGGTGTAATAATCAAACATGACCGTATTATCTCATTGACGAATGCCATCAAGTGTTGATTGTAAATCTTTTACTTCTCTATCTAGACTTGTTAATGTTCCTTAAAACTGTCCGTTTATCTTGCATCTTAAACGACTCTTGGTTAGTTAGTACTTTTCACTTGCTAGGTGATCTAACTGGCTGAAATAAAATAAACTTTTTTTTTGGGGTTGGGGGGGGGACATGTAGGTAACACTTGAGGTGAAAGGAGAAACCCAAATATTGAACTTGGCGGAAAAGCTGTCTGCTGGTGGTATTGATCATAAACTGTGGATTGAACAGCCTGAAAATATTCCAACATGCCTCGCAACGAAACCCTACCCCAAGACCGTGGTATCATCTTTTTTCAAAAAGTTGAAACTTTGTAAGTGATTGTTTGTCAGTGGTTCTATAAATCATAATAATTTCATCCATGTGGTTCATCATGTTCAAACCTGTTTTTGTTGTTTAGACTGGTTCTTTTGACATATACTCCTTGTACGGGTTGGAACTTTTTATATTGTTTCCAGTTTTGAAGCAACTTGAGAGCTATTTGCCGAGAACTATACAGTAAAAACATGATTTTCCAGTTTATAGTGCAAAGACGCCCACAGCACAGTGACACATTAAATAATTATTCAATACGTGGTGCATAATATTATGGAACTGAAATGGTATCAAGCTTCAATCAACAGTAATAAGCATGTTAGTTGAACTAGATCTTCTTTGATTGCGGGAACCAGGCCTAAAATGCAGCAGAGCAAGGAGTCAACCAAAGGGGACAAGCATTATTATTTTTATTATGGAGCAATGGAACTCGAATGAATCTTGAGTTGAATACTCTCCAAAGAATCAGCGCAAAATTATGTTTTAACATTGCCAACAAGCACTACCTTAGCTATTGTTCAATGGTCCTTTTTAAATATGAAAGACGTAAACAATGTCACAACAATAATGCGGATTGAAGGCAGACATTTTTCAAATACGAGGAGCTTACATTACATCCTGTATTTTTAAACATGACAAAAGAAAAGTTGAATAAATTGTGCATTTCAAAGTTCACTTAGAGATTGAAGCAGTAGTAATTGACAAAGTCCTAAACAAGAACGACTACCGGTATGGATGGAACAAATGATGTTGAAATGTTATTGCATCAACTGCCTCCCTTTTGCTTAAGAGTGATCTTATCCCCGAGACTAAGAGCAATCCCCTGGGTCTTGCTCCTTATCCTAATGTACCCACTCAGCTTCCCATCTGTTTGCTTCTCAACACTCACATTCACCAACGCATCTTCCCCAAATACGCTCTTTGCATACAAGTTCGCAGCCAGGAATCCACACTCCCCATCTAGTGCAGATCTGAAACGAAATTCAGATTCAAGATGGTCAGTCTATAAGGATCCTACTCGAGAATTTTAGCACCACATTAAAGCCGCATAAAGCGACCACAACAATAAGGTTATCATTCTACATACTGAGCATTATTAGGTTCAAATACCTTTCCACAACAATAAAGTAACCACACTATATAAATCACGTTGCAGGTTGTATCACTAATAATGTGCTACCTTCAGTAGGGTTTGCAGAAACCAAAAACTGCTCAGTTTATTTTTTAAATGTACATATATTTCTAGACAAGGCAAACTTACGGTGCAGTTAAGCACTTCATGTTAGTTGACTTGATAATATGGTCAAGGAATTCCTTCTCATTTTGAATTACAGTGTTAACAGCTACCTGAATCACAAACAAAAGAATTAGTCAAAAATACAATCGAAACACCAATCCGGATAAGAACAAAGGTATAAAATTAAGACTGAGGTATCAATATTGGGCTAGCTAACTAAAAGAAACAAGGAGGCTGTAAAAGCAAGGTGGTAATAGTAAAATAGGAAATAGTTTGAGAAATACCTTATTTTCCCACTCAAATTCTGCCCACATAGTTCTGAATGCAGTATCAGTACAAACAGCAGGAGAAATATAGTCCATGATATCAATATGAATGTCATTTAGTACAACAACAGTTCTTTCAAGCACATTTGAAGTCTCATAAGTGATGTTGCCAAATATAACACCTGTCTCTGTTGAAGACACCTTGATATTAGCCTTTATTTGCTTGCTAGATTCAGGAGCTAGGGTATAGTTTTGTGGACGCTCCACAAGTTTCAGATCACCCATAGTAGCCAACTCCAAGCACAAATTCTGAAGGGTTTCCTTGGTCCGGTTGATAACTGTGATATCAAGAACAATATCATAGTGATGGACAGTGACATATGCTTCGGCATACACTGGATCACTAAATCCAGTCAGTTGAAGAATGCGGTTGAGCTTATTTGCATCGTCTGCATCCTTGACAAACTCTCCAGTTGAACGTTTTAAATCATCTTGAACCTCATCCTCCAGTTCCAGTTGACTCATACCCTGGAAGGTTAGCAATGGAAATCTGAGATACAATTACATAAATTCATGACAAAAATCCAACAAAGAATAAAAAAAATACGAGCCAATTTCAATGAGTTGCAAAAGCACCCAAGGAGATAAAGCAGAAAATTCTATCAAAACAAATTAAATGCATCCTCAAACAGATAAAAAAGGCATATAGAAGAGACATTGGAAAAACCAAAGATGTTAAATTATGCATATGAGATAATGACAACAACAAAAAGTTTTCTTACCTTCCGACTCTTTAAATGGTAAAAGTCGATAAGGTCATCTGGTTGTGCATGAGAAACCTGAGCCTTTGCCTTTAATTCCTCAGTTTCTTGCAACTGTTTCTCGGTAAGCATTTTAACAAAACTCTGACGGCAAGACTGCAACCATATTTTTCTGATCTCGGCACCAGTATTACACAATAATCTTATGCACAGAACAATCCTATCATAAGAATCATTGTCAATTGGGTGTGGAAGGGCATGAGACTGTCCTAATTGCAGCATAGAGACAAAGATCAGCAATGCCTGTGTTGTTGCTTTATTAACTTCAACTTTTGAAGGCTGCACTTCTTCCAGCCTCAGAACAAGTTTAGTCAGTGTGCAAGCAACAACAGCAGCGAGAAAAAAATCACCAGTGAGGAGAAGAGATCTGATATTCCCAGAAGCCAATGATCCCTGAACAGTAGTAGGAGGGGAGAAAGCAGTTTCAGAGGCGGCACTCTGGGTTGCATAAGTACCATCAGCAAGAACAGCTGGCCTCCTAGAGGAGACGGTTATGGAATTTGATTGAGGAGTTTTCTTTGAAGCATCAGTACCTTCTGCTTCCTCAGAAACAGAGTAAAAAGGCAGCTCTCCAAGACACTGCTTGATGGTTGCAACGGCACTCTCAACCTCAGACAGAGAAAGGCAATACTCTCCAATGATCCAAAGGGCACAGGAGCAAACCCGTGCAGCTCGAATCTGATAGACTGTGTCCAACAACCGCGTTATGATGGACGCCCTAAGTTTAGGGTTGGTTTCAATTATTTCTCGAACAAACACTACAACATCAATAGCTGAAGCAACATTACTGTCTCCCAAGAAATCCATCAACAGATGCACAACTGTGCTTGCAACTTCTGGGAACTTGATTGCACATGAATGAATGGCTTGAATGAGCATTTGTCTGTATTCTCCATTCTTCTCAAGCTCTCCACTTTGAGTTTTCATCACTTCTTTCTTCAACGTAAGAACAACCTCATTGATGTTTTGGGGAGTTATTAACTCAAGAACAATATCAAGTGTCTTCCTCTGGATGTCGAGATTGGGACTTGAAAGTGCCCTAAGCACATCCATGATCAAATCAACCATAATATCTCTGTGAGAAGTCTTGAGCTCATTCAGCCGATCTAGCACAATAAGCTTCACATTGTTGTCACTTTGAGAAAGAAGAAGCTGACAGTAAGTGTTCGCAGCAGCTTTAATAGCAGTAGGAGCAGATGACAGAGAAACAAGGGTGCCAGCACACTCATAAATAACTGCAGTTGATGGGGCATTTAGTAAAGATATAATAATCTTAATATACTTCCCTTTCTCCCCACGGTTTGTTCTGCAAACCTTACGTATCAGCTCTAACACAACCATCTGAAGCAATTCACCCCATTCAGAAACCCTATCAACATGGGTCAAGAGGTAATTAATGGCTCGATCATGTGCACAAGTAAATAACATAAGAAATGCATTTCGCTTGGCAGATGGATCCTGCTCAGTTGAAAGGACCTTCTCAATCATTTCAGGTGCATCAACCAGGAGTTGCTCACCTTGTGGAAGCTTGTATATTGACATGACAGCCAATATAGCATTCCGGCGAATAACTGGATGCCGATGCTCCAGATTTTGCAAAACTGAAGGAATTAGTGGCTCAATAATCTCTGTCTCATTCAAGTGGCAAAGAAATCTCAAGGTCACACCGCGTATATATTCATTAGGATGTTGAAGATTGTTCCTCAAATTTTGGCATATCAATATCATTTCGGGCAATACCCTCCCTTTAGCATCGGTTTTTTCAATTATCTCCAAGTACAGAAGCAAAAGTTTTTGGACAGTGTGATCCTCTGAAGGCAAAACATATCTGACAATTGTAATAAAAAGCTGGGGGAGGGTTTCACATTCAACAAAAGCATAATTGCTTTCTTCATGGCATCAATCTTTAAAGGAACATCATTGCCTTCTAGCGCTTCCTTAATCTCATTAGCAATTGCAGGCGAACCTTTGTCAAAGTGAATAAGAAGAGTACAAGACTTCTCCATTTCTTGCTAGTTTTCTGAACAAAATTCAAATCATCAAATAAATAAATATATATATACACACATACGAATAATGCTCATAATGATTCTCAAAGTTGGGACTAGAATAAAACCATATATGCGAAAATTATGCATTGATAACATGATAATAATAGTTTTAGACAAATCATTCAAGAAGTCTCACAATAGGAACACTTTAGTACAAAGATTGCCAACTAATTCAAATATCACAAGTTTGGTGAAAATTTAGAAGACAAATCAGCTCTACGACCATCTTTCTAAACAAGGCCCTCTCACAGGTACCTCCAATTGTGCATATATGAGTATAACAACATATCACAACTACAAGATCTGCAGACAAGATCATGCTCCTCAACTCTTCTAAACAATAATAGTCACCAACTAACGCATAATTTCAAGAAAACTCCGGCTGAATATTGCATGAAAAATTATCCTGCCAGCAAATACTGAAAAGGGAGGAATATTTGAGGAAATTATTAATATAAGATCACCGTTGATGTGCCTACCAATATTAATACTGAATTCGCCAGTTAAAATAAAAGCATAACGAATTTAACAAACAAAATATACCGGCACTGCGAAAGCTTAACCAAACATAGAAAGTTTAAAAGGTGAAATCAGATCTATATCCAAAGAGCACAATTCTATTCTAGCTAATAGTTATTACTATGAAGGATTCCATCAAATTTTCAAATCACATGACACGAAATCAGAAACCTAAACCGAACCATTCAAGCTTGTTAAGCAAACAAATAATGCCGCGAAACCGAAGTAGACAGTAAATTTATAGATCTCGATAGTTGGAGAGAGAGAGAGAGAGGGAGGGAGGGATGAACCTTCAACGATCAGAGAAAGTGAAGCAGTCTTTTACTGGATGGAAATGAGGAGGATGAGGGAATTAAATTTTCAAAGTAAGCTCATCATTTTTTTTTTTGCCTTTGTTATTGTTGGCAATGAATAATACGATAGGATACAGATTTGAAGATGTATTTCTAGTTTCGACGGTGAGTTAACAAGGTATGTAATTTTCACATTTTCTTGGGCGTTAATAACTACTAACCCTGACCATTAAGTAAGGTGTATTCGGTTCGATTCAGTTCGATTTTTTATTAAAAATTGAACCGAATTGAAATAAACGGTTTTTTAATATTTAAACCGAAATCGAATAGTTAAAAAATCGAAACCGGTTTTTTTGGTTCGGTTCAGGTTTTTTAACGGTTCGGATTTTTCGGTTCTGTTCGATTTTTCGGTTTTTCAATGAAGAAATCACTTGAAACTATATTTTTTTTTACAAAAATTGCTTATTCGATTCAATATGGAACAAATGGGTTCCATATGGAAAACCCGAACCAAACCGAATCAAAAAAATGAAGCTTTTAAACCGAACCGAAAACCGAACCGTTTAAAGTCAAACCGAACCGAACCGAATCGTTTTACTCGGTTCGTGTCGGTTTTTCGGTTTTCTCGATTTTGTTGCTCACCCCTACCATTAAGACAAAAAAATTATTTAGATTTAAGTTTAGATTTTTAAAATATATATAGCATTTTATTTTTATCTACTAATACTTTTTTAATGTATTATTTTTTTATTAAATGTAATCTATTATTTTAATCTTTAGTATATTTCCTACTTTGAATAATATAATTTTTTTAGTATTCAAATGTTATATACGTGTCTAATTGGTATAGCTATTTGTATATATTATTGTTAGTTTCTATTAGTATGACCATTGGTTTAATTTTCTTTATTTAAAATTAAATATCAATTTAGGTTAAAATTAAATATTATCAATGATGATTAACAACACCTAAATATTAAGTTCATAGCTTCATGCATTAAAAGAATGTATAAAAACTATATTTTAAGACAAATATAATATATTATTCATTAAGATTCTATTAAAATGTCCTAAAACATTTTATTAATAAGATTATTTTAGCCTCGGCGGCGATTGGAAAAATATTAGCAGTGACGATTTTGTGATTTAGACACAATTACGCGTTTTGCATATTATCGAGCATTTGTTCACATGCTGTAACGTGTTAACCAAAGGCTTTTTCCTCAAGTATTTTAGACAACATCTCTCTTCAATTTGTCATGTGCTTTGGTATGTAATGTCACATTTATATCACATTATTCAACTTAGTTGTATGGCATTCATTTCCTTCCCATTAGATTCGTCTCGTTTACTAATTAATTGATTATATTACCATCTCAATAAGATTCTTGCATAATTGCATTCTTCAATTATTTGTTTTAAGCAATAAATACTCTATCCATCACTTGTCTGGGAGATGAACAATATTGTCCTCACAATATTTTTTTAGTCAAACTCTTAATATCCAATAATCATATATATTTTGATTATACTCGAAATTGAATTGTTTATCATTCCTATATGCTGAATCTTTTATATTATATTTAGAAGATTCACCCTGAATTTTTTTTATTTCTTTTAGACAGAGTCTAAAACAGTATAAGGATTTGAAACATAAATTAAACTTTCTAGGAGTAAAAATGGGGTTGAAAATTGAACTGAAGGCGTACCTTGAAAGTACTAAAATTTTTGCCATGAATATTTTTGATGGGGGGATAATGTTGAAATTAATAAATAGACGAAGAGAATGTTTAACTTGTTCGTGGTGCACGAACTAAGCGATTTTTGTGGTTAAGAGATTTATTATTATCTTTAGAATTTTGGATTCAAGCATCACGTATGTCAGAGATATAAGCGTTCATTAACAAATGGTTGAGAATTTTTGAATAAATATTACTTTGCATTCATGGAGGTAAATAGTAGTGGAGTACCTTGAAAGTAGTATGCCCTTGGGTTTAATTTCGAAACCTTAGTATATATCTGACATGTTCCTTTAAACTACATTTCCTAACTTGCCTGTAGCACTAAACTAAGTGATGGTGTCACACTAACACTGTCACTGGCTAATATAGAAATTGGAAATTACCCTGCAAAACAATTACGCTACAACTAATTTTGATACGAAATTCACTTGGTCTTACAATTACAATCACAAATCATAATGTTGATAGTATAAATACTTTACAAATAAATATGAAATATATTATTTTAGGCATAAAGTACTTGGCAAGTAGAAGGAGAAAAATCGTGGAAAGCTTTGGGAGCAGCCGTAACTTGCCACTCTGCTAAAAACTCGCCGTTGAGTCCCCTATAAACCCTCCCGATTGCCACGTTTAGTCCACTGGAGACAACGTAGATTTTTCCTTCCACTCCGCTGACAGCAAAAGGCCTTTGCATTGCCTCACGTGGAAATTTATCACCAGCCACGTACTGCCAAGCATCATGATCAGGGACGTAAACCTTCATCGGACAGTCACCGTGTTCCGAAATGACAAACAGCGTGTCACCTAGTACTACGCTGACGCCGGTCCAACCTTCCTTCATACCGTCCGGCATTTCCCGCCACATGTCGTTGTCTGGGTCGTACACCCTTCCTCTGGGCGAAAACAGGAAAGGCCACGTCCACCCTTCCGTCACGTACATCTTGTTACCCACCACAGCGGAATCGTACCTGGCCAATACCGTCCGCATTTTTGCCATGGGTTTCCACGTGTCCTTCTGTGGATCATAGCATTCCACGGAGGTGATGGAGTCATTATGAGGTGCCCCACTTCCACCGACAGCTATGATCTTACCATTAACATTCCCCGCAGCGAAGAAAGACCGCGGGGTGGTCATTGGAGACACTGTGGACCACTGATTTGTGGATGCAGTGTAGACGATCGTTGTCTGCATGCAAGTTTCCGTGTCGGACCGCATACCACCCAAAACGTAGAGCTGGCCTTGACTTGGAATCGAAGTACAAGCAAACCCTGGTGGGCAAACAGACTTGAGAAAGACATGGAAGGTAATTTAAACCAACGCCCTGACCGCGGGTCAAACGCTTGCCATTGTATCCTGGCCGTTGATTTATGGAAAGCCAAAACGAACAGATAATGCAGCGAAAGTGACAAGGATCTCTTGCAGAGAAGGAAGGCAGGGTCTGTTATGGCTCTGTTCCATGAACAAGACACTGAACGAACCAACGATTGGTATGGGTAAGGAAGATGAAGAAGACAAAGCTCAGCAACCTCGTCGGGTAGACCTGGAATTAACGGCTCCGATTTCTTGAGACTTTCTTGATCACACTTGTTCGATGAATACTTGGAAACTGCCATTAATGAATGTTTCGAGCTCTTGGAATTGCGTCAAAGCATGGTTTCTTTGCATATATAGAGTTAGGACTATAAAGGAAGCAGTAGTAGGGGGAAAGTGCTGAGAATGTGAAGCTAACTTTACAGAGCGAGCTAGCAAGGAAATGTTGGCTTTCTCAAGTGTTTTTTTTTATTATTTTAGTGTTTTAATTTCTCTTTCTGGAGGAAAATTAAAAAATAGGGAGCTTTGTGCTTGCGTGTTTCGCTTCTGGAAACCAGAAAATTAGGGGAACTATAAATTGAATGACGCAACAAAATCCGGTAAATCCGAAAATCAAAGGACTTGGTTCGATTAAAGAAAGAAAAAAGAAATTAGAAAATTGAAAAACCACACCAGGATCAGCCACGTAACTCGCGGTAGAAGACGAACACGTGATGCCGGTGACCGGAGCTTTGATGAAATTCGATTGGCCTGTGATCTGATTTCCCTCTTTCTTCTGTATTTTCTCTTTTAATTATTTATCAAGTTGGAGAGTCTTTAGCTTTAAGCGTGCTGTGCTGGCTCCTCTGGGTGATATAATAATAATGGAGGGTGGCGCAGATCTAAAAATAAAGAGGGTTAATTCATCAACTAGTTCCTTGACTCCATAATATTTTTCAAAGTGGTAACTAAATTTCCTTATCTATTTTTTAAGTTATTTTAATACATGAACTTGAAAAGAAAAGCATTCTAAATTTTTTATGTGAAACCCTTTCAACAATAAGCGAAGATAGCTAAAGGTATCACTTTGAGAAGGGTAGTTAAGTTTATATAAAATGGTAAAAAATACCATTTTGAGGGAAAAAAATTAGGTTTAAGGGCTAATTGAGCAAATAAAAATGGTGGATCTGGGTCAGGGAATTGATTAGTGTGAAGAAAGGAAGATAAGTTGATGCGGTTGGTCAAACAGTGACGTGTACTTCAATAATTGATAAAGAATGTAGGGCCATTTGGTGGGGGCACGAGATCCTTCCGGCTTACTTTCGGTGTTAATAATTCTAATTATGAATTTTTAAGTAATTAATTTCTTTATTAGTTTGATTTTTTTATAACATTTTAAAAAAACATATAAGGTTAAATATTGTGTAAAAATCAATCACAAATCTGTATTGACTAGTTTGTTGAGGAATGTTTATTAGGGGGGAGTAATAATTAAGGGGAAGGCAGAGGAGTGATGAGATCTCATTCTCATCAAATCAATACATATGAAAAACCAGTAATCAACTTAAGGTGTTTGGTTTGATTAACGATGCTATTTTTTTTATTTAAAATGGAAAGCATGCGCAGATGATGTAGCATCCTGTTGGTGATGTGTATTAATTTTGGTGCGTTGAAAATGACAACTGAACAATAACCTTTTGATTTTTAAATTCCGAGGATTATTAATTTTAATATAACATCAAAAGTAAAGTTCAAGTATAATAAAATTAATTAATTTTACAACATCTATTATTGTAAAAGTTTTTCTCTTCTATTATTTTTATTTGTAAGTCGTTTATTTTTTTTTATTGATGTGATATTAATTTTAATGTGGGTTGACGACTGTCGGTATTTTTTATTGTTCTCTTATTTTTTTTCTCAATAAATTTACATGTATGACATGTTTTCCTATGTCTTTATAGTACATTTTCTTTTGTCTTTTGGCATGTTTTTCGGTCGTATGGTCGTTGTTTTCTTTTATCTTTTTCTAAAGGTTGATTAAACATCGTCAGGACTGATCAAGATGACGCTTATATGTTATATTGTTGATTTTTTCTGTTTTGGATCATCAGATTGGATTTGAATACCCGTTACTCGGTCGTGGATAGCTTTTCATGTCGCTCGAGTCTGATTTGCGGATTGTCGGTGGTCTTTCACTGGCTTGATCCCCTTTTGTGGTTTATTTGCCAATACGTTCAGATCTGTTTGTATATATTTTTGTTTGAGTTTCTTGGTTAGATTTTAATCTTTCCTTGTATGGTATTTTATGTGATCTTAAGTTGCTAGTTTTGTTTCAATGCTTATAGGAAATTGTCCTGATTATGTGCTTAATTTACGATTATAATTTTAATTTTTTATTGTAATTTAGGATATTTTTTAATTTGAATAAAATTAGTGATTTCTAAAAAAGAATATGAATAAAATTAAACAAAGTAGGAGATGAAACTGAAAGCATATATTAACCTTTTGCACTATTTTCTGCCTCCACGAGTATGAAATGGAGAAGATAATAAAGCAAAAGAGAAGAAATCAAATTGAATCCAACAAGTCACCACGTTTTGCCTTTTCATATAGCCATCGTTTGTCACACATATCGTTGACTAATCATCTTCCATACCTACTACATAACTATGATACCTACCATTTATGGATAACTCAGCATTATGTGATAAATATTGTTTTTTTATGCATCTGTTTCATCAAATACAAGGTAGAGTTAAAACACAGATCACATCTTAACTTCAATCAAATTGATCCCTCAAAATCTAAATCACGATTTTGCTGTTAAGATAGAATTTAAGCAAGAGGCATCAGCATCCTTACCTTCCAAAGTGTTTAAGAATACGACGATTTGGTTGTATCATTAGGTGGAAGAGTGCCAAAAACAAGTTGACAATTTGCAGATCAAAGCTTGCAAAGTAGGGTTGGGTGCATATTTGGAGATTTCCGTTTCGTCTTTTGACTTTCAAAATGCTGCTGACAATAATCTAATCTGTGTTTTAATGATTATCTAATGGCTTTTATTAAGGTACTTGAATTCCGACAATAATGTAAATCTTGTTTGAAGGAGATGAAGACACGCGATCATTTAGTTTTTTCAGTGGAACTTCTCTAATCTGGTTTGATAGTTTACTGTCACATTACTAAATTTGTAGGCTAGACTTCTGTTTTGAAATTGCAATACATCATATAATTCATTAACAAATAGATTCATATTAGAAAAGATATTTTAGGTTGAAATTGGTTTAGGGTCTGCTTTTAGAAACTAAATTAGGTCGTAAATGGTAAATTTTGAATCGGATCATGCTGATAATTCTTGTTGTTTCTATATATTTTCTTGGCTTTTTTAGCCCAATAAGGATAACGGGTTTTTTATTTAGCCCATTAGGGCATCTCGGTTTATATTTTGGGATATACGACATTTTTTACATTGTTATTGGAACTCGTCACGTCGAGATGAACTTTGCTTCTTCCTAATGATATGAAGGTTCTAAAAGATTTTGGATTCTAAGTTTTTTTCTAAAACAATATTGGTCATGATCAAGGAGAATTGAGAATGATTTGTACGAAAAAAAATCCTTGGTAGTTGGAATAGGGCTTTAATTCAGCCTACCTAAGTTTAAACTTTAGTTTTCTTCTCAAACTTTTTTCTCGCTCCTGGTTTGATAATTTCTCAATTGCAGTATAGTAAATAAGTTTTTTCTTGATATGTTAATAGTTATGTGGTCTTGTATTCATTGGGAAATCTTAACATCTTATAATGGTTGTGACAGGTCGAGTTGGGAGCCTAATGTACAGGAGAAGAGTCTATTTAGTTATATCTTAGATCGCTACATTCGACTCAAAGTAACCACTCATGCCCTCCCTTGCATTGACAAAGCAGGTGGAATTGATGAGTACCTGCTGAAAACTCCCTACTACAAGATGGATGCAGAGACGGGCCTATTCTGGAAAGCTAAAATCGAAAAGATGTACGAAGAACTTGGGCAAATGGAGGTAGTTTTCTTTTCACCCGAGGATGAAGCAAAGTTTGAGCAAGGATTCAAAGACCTGAAGTTAGCTCGAAGGGATGCTAGAAGACATATGTTTGGATGGTCTGGGAAACAGGAAGAAATCGATGATGGAAGAACCAGCCAAGACAGTCACAATGAAACTGCCAATGCTGGGGATGATAGTTCAGATGGCGATGTTCAAAAACAGTGGGTTGCAAATTCTTAAGAGTTTAAAACTGCTTGCCATGTAGGGTGCTGTCCACATTTTTTGCCTTTCTGTAAGCTATTTTTGTTTTGGACGAATAGTTTTGTAGCTATGCTTTACATATGTGCTACGTTTGGAATTAGTGTTATTTATTATAGACATGCGCATGTCGTCAACTTCACAGTTAAGGTAAACAGGATTAACAACATATATACACAGAAGTAAGATGGCATTGGTGGCAATGGGAGCAAAGTTAGCGGCACCTCTGTCAATGTACTGCTGCAGGAGGTGAGAAAACGAGTCCATTCCCAACCAGCCCCACCTTGTAGAAAAGGATGCATCACCACGACCTCCGGGTGCGAGAAACTGGATTTTACACAATCAGCAAGCTTTGTAGGTCCTTTTATTTTGATTTGATGATTTTCTGCTCCTCTGGCAAACCATAATTTAAATTCCCCACATTTTTCGGTGGCAAAGTAAGAGTCAAAACCAAGCAAGCAATATTTGGTCAATCAGCTAATTTAACACTATTATAATCACAACTACCAACAATGTCCAAGTTGTTGGTTAATATTTCATTAAAAATAATAAACTAAATGGGCAGAGAGAAGTGGTCTGTTATTGTCCGCCAAGAAAGCGGTGAAGCAGATGAACTCCCTACTTGGTTTAAGCCTTAACCAAATAGCTTGCCTCCTCAAACGGGCAGCTATAATGATCACATTGGTTTGACTCTTCTTCAAATAGCCTACTGGCTGGGCATCATTGTACGTTGCAGTAGGTTGGAGATCCCTTCTCCTCAAGTGGTCTGAGGAGTTGGGTACTTTTGGATGGTCCCATGATGAGAGATGGAAGAGACAACGCACATCTTCTATTTCTCTCCTTTGTGGTTGTAATAAATGCTTTGGGTGTATGATCCACTAAGTGATTATTATGATAAAATCAAAACCAACAGCATCTGAATCCTCTTCTTTCTTATCTTCTTCCTTGGGAAACAATCCTAATTTTTTTTCTTAAATCACATATGGATATTAACACGGATTTGTCTTTTATAACAAGGAAACTCGTGGCTGAGTTTACAGAAAACACATTCCTACTACTATTTGAAGTACCGAGTTGGGTTTTTGTGTGGAAAAGGCCGAGCCATATTGAAGTTGGATTTATGTATGAACATCTGCTCTCTTGTTTCTTGTTTTTGTGTTGGGTTGACAGTTAACCAGCTTTAGAAATTTGACAAATGGTTTTTGTTCTTTAACCTTTTTATGGAAAGTGGTATTAGGATTAATCATCAAGAATGAAGGTTGTTGTCGAGCTCCTGTTAATGGGATATCTAAAGAGGCAATGTTTCTAATTATTTTTATCCGTTCAATGATATGCTGTAAGAACTAAACTTAGGTTCATGGTGGAGTAATGTCATTACTTGATACATTTATTTTGATTTACTTCCAGATATAAAGGGTACTTGTGATCTAGACGGATGGATACAGAGATAAAAGAGGGTCTGTTGTGCATGGAAAGGGATCTCTTGAAGAACAGTATAAATAACAGGGAACGAAATTCTCAGTTTAGCAACCGAATTGGATGCAGTGGAAGGCTGTTCCTCGAAAGGCACTACTCCAAATGGCTGCTTGGGTAAAGCCAACTATTCAAGGTCTTCTTACCACTCTTCATCAAGTGGTTATTGGGAATTCCTCTAGGGTATCCTCTTCAGTTAGCAACACAAGGAAATCCTCGGAAAAGCTATCGTCTCAGCTGGAAACAGATTCATCTGAAACTAGTAGCGTTCAGGATGAACTAGAATTGTCAGATCATTCCTCCACCAGCAAAGATTCAAAGAGGGCTGCATCATGATTCATGAATCCAACATTGCTGATTCTAGGGATGTTACAGTCCAGCTCTAGTGTAGCATCAAACCCAAGACCTAGGAGAAAATTTATTCAGAGATATGGGTTGGGATACTCTGTCCAGTCCGTCTGTTACTTTGGGATCTCAAAGCACGTCCCAGGTGACTCATTCTAGCACAAACAAGTACGGTTACGATGTAACTCTATTTCTGATGTCCAATCTTGTTAAGATGAAGAGTTGACATATAGTCTTGACGTGTTTTATATTGCCTGATGGTTCTGTTGCTGATTTCTGTTTCTTTCAGCAATTGTTCTAGAGACCGACTTATTCCTTAATGACCTAGACTTCTGTGATCAGCATTAGAGACATGAGAGTGGATATAGATAATATGTCATATTGCTTTTGTTTTTGTTATATGGGTGCTAACTATGTGTTTTATTTTCCCGGTTATGTGCTTGGTGTTAAAGAAAAACTACTTGATTAGCCTTTCTTGCTAACATGGTACTAGGTTTAGAAGAGAGGATGGGTAATGTGGGTTATCAGAAGAAGCATTGTCCAAATGCCTAAAAAAATGCATCTAAATATGAGATGTGAGGGTGAAAAGGATGGTGTCAAATGCAGCTTTTGTCGGCTACTTTCCACCATCGCTCAACTTAATGCCTTTTTCATTTCTTCTATTCGTCTATCTATGGATGTGACTGGAATGGTTTTTCACTTCCGATGATGATTTTATGTTTACAGGGAGATGAAGTAGGGAGGTTACAGTGGTATCACGTGGCATGGATACAGCAGTGGCGGCAGGTGAAGAATTGGTGCCCTATTTGCAAAACGTCACCAGAGTCTTCTGCACTCACCTCTTGATGGAGCTGAATTCGAAGAATATAAAGAAAGAAGGCAGAGATAGTTTTCTTTTGTACAAATTGATGGCTTCTCTTGATTAGGCTTAATATAAAAATAAGGGATCAGATTATACCTTTTTTTTCTTATTTAGGTATTTAAACTTTTTTTTCTTCTATTTAGATGTATGATGTTTCCAATGTTATTATTTGTGTCTAAGTCGTAATGATCGTTCAAAAATTCACTAAAAATAATTCAACCAATCAATATTTGTCATATAATTTATTTTTTATTTCCTTTAATTCTTTAAAATATAAAATTCATAAATTTTCAAAAAAAAAATTCTATTTTTTTTTCATATAATACCCCAAGACCTTCAATTCCGAAGTCGACAATCATCATCGTCATCGATCATCAATTCACCCATCGACCACTAGCTTGCAAACCACTCACCCACCGATTCGGATGGATGGGTGTTTGGAATTTAGGGTTTGGATTTAGGAATTTTAGGAGGCTGAAGTCATGATTGACGACTGGCGATGGGTGGGTAGACGGCTGGTGGGACGACAGTAACAATGGTTAGTTGACGAATAGGGTGGATGCTTTGGGATTAAGAATTATTGGATTTTTTTTAGATTTTAGAAATATGTTGAGATTTTTTTGAAAAATAATAATAATTTATTTTTTTTAAAAAAAGATAAATTTATAAAAATTTATAAAGGTATCATGTGTCTCATTCTGAGAGGTTGAAGGAATTTTTTTAGCACCTATTACTGTCGAGGCACCTAAATGATAACATTGAAAACATTAAGGCACTTAAATTGACCAACAAATGTTTAAGCACCTAAATGGGAAAAGAAGTATAGTTTGAACACTTATTTTTATATTAAGCCTTTTCATTATTATCAAATTAAGTAATATTTTCGGTTGTCAACCGAAAATATTATGAAAAAAATATAACATTTTATGTTACACTAAAAATATTACAAAGAATATAATATTTTAAATTACATCTAACCTAAATTATTATAATTTTTGATAACAATTTTGGTCCCTTCAATTCCGTCAATTTGTAATCTTAAATTTTAGATTGCATCGCAGAACTACGCCTAGCCTTTAGATTTCTGCTAAATGTACGATGTCCTTATTTTACATCCTTTCTTTGAATGCAAAAGCAAATATGTTTTTCCCCCCTAATATTTGAAGGGTTAGGGTACACACTAAACATGGATACATGATATTATATGACAAACGTGTCGACTTCTAGTTTTAAAATTCTAATTCTACTTTGGTCTCTGGCAATGCAGAGGCTTTGCACCTATTTCACTTGTTGCTATCCAAATCTTCAAGCTATGCCCGCCTTTCATTTTCATTGGTTTGGTGCTTTACCCGCATTTTGATTTGGTTTGCATCAAATTGGCCGGTGGCACCTGCATATCTTGAATTTCGAGACAACTACAACTAGCTCTAATTTAACTCCTTTAGAAAGTAGGCGAAGCACAACGAAAAACCAAGCCAAACCCAAAACACTAGCAACTTGAATGTTGGGAATTTTACAGAATGGTTTTCTAGTATGTACCCAGAATTGTCATCCACACATTATCATTGTACCTTCAATCTTGAATTTTTGCAACCTTTTTGAATGTGGGTACCTTCCTTCCATTTTGTGTCAGATTTGTCATTAGCTTGAGCAAATACGCATCCAACTCCTCATTATGCTTTGCGGTTACATGTCGGTCTACAAAATGAGGCATGGAAAAGCAAAACAAACCCCTTCATCACAACTCCATTCTGATATTATAATAGAAAATCTATATATAAAAAAGTCTTTGGCCATGGGAGAACATGGATAACAGGCTTGGTAGAGGCTCTGCATCCACAAGAGGAAATGGATATGGCCAACTGATTTCAAATTGGCCCCCTTTTTTGCAACAACCGATACAGGTCGAAATGGAAGTAATATTATAACAATAGATGCACAAGATTTAATGGTTCATTATGCCATTTCTCTATGTTTATACACACACACACACACCAATTTAATCACAAGCAATAATGTAACTTCAAAAATGACGTCCAACATAGGTCTTCTAAACCATGCCTCTGAATTATAAAGGATGTTCCCCACCATCAAACATAAATTTACAAATGCCTTCACAATATTTAAATATCATTCACTAGTTTATCAACTGAACCCTAATACCAGCCACATGATCCAGATATAGCTAACATAGCTGACAACATATTTAACGATTTCAAGTTCCAATACTTTTCCTCTCAGGCTTATTCCAGACCTCATCTCTTCGTCACAAGTGAAGTAAATGTAAACATGAATAAGCCAATCTCTTCAGCTTAAAAAATTATATTTAATAATAGCTTCCTCACTTGGTTTTGCCCCAACCTCAAACACACCAGTAGATAACTCATAGATTAGAAGTAATACAACATTGGAAATCTCTTTAATGAGTCCGATAATAATACTAATGAAATAGTGCAAATATAACTAAGGGACACGGTTTCCTGTTTTTAGGGTATGATATACCGAATAACAAAAATATATAATAATGAAAAATCCCAAAATGAATGTGGTGCAAATCTAATCAGCTGAAAGCAGAACCTCAAAATCAGCTCAACAAAATATAGCATCTGTATGTTGTGAATTACAAGAAAATTTCTGCAAAATTATCTCTCATATCTAGAGCAGAGTGAAATCGAAGAACGGCACTAGCAAGTAAACATACCGACTCCTACTGAACATCGATGGGTTGTTGGTAGATTTTTTTTTTATCAAAATTGAGAAACTTTTACCTCTTTATATCACAAGAGATCCAGCACCATCTACAAATGCCCTTTTTCATGTTCCAGATAGTCAGACATCAGAAAGCTGCTGAGTATATGACTTGATCCACCATATACTTGCAGATAACTGCAAGCATTCTGCAAACCAACCTAGCATGATTGATCTCACCATAGAGCTTATGATCAATTAATAACTACTTGACATTTGTAAGCCCAATAAGCAACTCATGAACTTTGTTACAATAGATAGCCTGAGACTAGAGATTTCAGACATATCAAATCAAGAATTAAGAACGGTACTTTGAGCACCATGAAAACTGCATGGCACAAAATCTAATCAATGATAATTGATTACAATTAGGAAGTCATAAACTCCACAGGAAAATAGAACCGGGAGCATAGGAACTAGAAATTTCAGCACTTGTTGAGTGGCAATATCTAGATACAAATCACCATATATAATTTAATGGATGCTGATAGTTATCATTCATGGAACTCAATAAATTCTCAAATTTTAAAATTACATACAGAGCAATGCTGCAGCTCTTACAAAGTAAATTTACCTTTAAACAAGCTACAAAACAGCTTTCCTGCAAAACTTTCTTCAGTTTCCTCCTTGTTGGCTGTAGTTTACAAAAAAAAAAAAAAAAACTGAGATCTGCTGAGATGGCAGAAGATAGCCAAAACAATCCTAATCGTACAACATAGCAACTGATTGTCAGCACTTCCTTTTCAAGCATCTTAGCTCAGTTGCTCAAAAAAAAAAAAAAATTCCAGACCCATCCTGGCTTTGTGGCAGGGGTACATGCATCCCCACACTGTAACCCATAATTTCATCTCGCGAGGATGCAACTGCACACCATCTGGTTAATGTCAGTAATGGGGAAGAACTGGGACCTTCAGTGATCATTTTTTTCAAGAACATCGAACCAGAACGAACAGGATCTAATCACAGCTTCAGGATAAACAAAATTTTGCAGGGATTCACGACTCAAAAGAATGCACACAAATTTTTTCCAGTAGCAATGGCCAATCTTCACCCAGCTTCTGGGGGTTTAGCTTCATTGCCACTTTGAAATCAAGCAAAGATATCGAGCAATGCTGCCCAGGTTCCTGCAAAACTTCTGTAAGCCCAGAGCTACTCTGCATATGCAAGTGGTTACTTGGCCACATATCATTCATAAGCTTGCCTTGAGGGTGTTGCTTGTGGGCAAACTGCTTTTTCGATTCTGGAGTAGACCTTGATCCCACCAGCTCTACACATGACCTGATAAGTTTCTTTAAGTATACATCCAACATGTTATTCAGCATACTAGCACATTCCACAGAAACCCCACCAAGGCCCTGTGCTGCTACGATTTGCTCCATGCGTTTCTTCAATGTATCGGTATCATATAAACCACCATACCCAAAGTAGCTAACAAAGTCACCACCGCTTGCCACTGGCAGAGATTTGCGGGTTCCACCAACACTAGCTGAACAAAATGGAATCCCAAGTGGTGGTAACAAAGTGCTTCTGGAGAGAATAATGTGGTTAGCTTGCTCCAGCTCCTCCTCATCTTCAACAAAAGCTGCTTCAGCCTGGTTTTCACCAAGCGCACTTCGTTTTTCTGTAGAGTGCGCCAAAACTTCTCTTTCAATTTCAGGCAGCTCAGCAACTGCTTGAAGATGCTGTACTGGTCTATGATAATTATAAGGAATCAAATCACCATTTTCGAAATCCAATTTACAGGCATTGTCTTCCATTCCCACAGGGTGATGTGAGACACTATCAGCCTTCCCATTTGGCCCAAGTGGATTGGGTTTATCCCTGAGCTTTCTATCCCGTACTCCAGACCTAGCCTTTCTAGGGGATGATACTGGGAAAACCCCGTTTGACCAAATGTCCACACTTTGATTTTGGCTGGGAACAAGGGATCCAGTCTGTTCACATGCATCTTGTCTACTAGGAGACCTTTTCACTGTTTGTATCCAAGATTTAACTGGAGCTTCATGAACCGGTGGTGGAGTATTAGCCTGACATGCATTTTTCAAGATTGAATATATCAACTGATTATGCAGCGACAGATTCTGCCTCCCAATAATGCGGTAACATGACTTATCAAACTCGCATTTACTGAGCTTCTGACTTAAAAACCTACTCAAATTATAAAAATACCTTTTTGACCTCTCAGCCCCAATCTTCTTCACTATCTGAGCTTTCAATTCACCTAAATCGATTCTGGAGCCCTGCTGGGATTGCATTGCTCAATAAACAGATTCATACACCATTCAAAGAACTAAAGAACCACTGAAACCAGTTTTCAACCCAATTTACATTTTTCTCCGACATCAATCAAGTCCAAATCCATTTAGCATAACGTAGAATGCAAACCAAACTCTCAGTCTATGCATATAGAAAGAAAAGCAGCATGCTTGAAATCATAGAGGAAAAAAAAAAAGCTCAGAATTCCCAAGGTGGATATAGTTATTTCAGCTTCCAAACAATCTGGAATTCACCCAGGGAGAAACCGTGCAATGCAAAACCAAATCACTGTTGCAGAACCAAAACCCTAGGGATCGAACTCCACTTGAGTAGCAGGCAGAAACCAACTACAAAAAGCCGAATTGAATAACGCAAAGAAAAAATCAAAACCCTAGAGCTGGAATCACCGAACTTAAAAGAAACAACAGCGCGTAGTCTCAACCCGTCAACGAAAAAGAAAATTAAAATCACTGCAGCAATCAATGAAGTTGCAAGAAAAGAGATCAGTGGAGTTGGTAGGATAAGAGCTAAGAACATAGCAAGAATTGCAGAGACAATAAGCAGAATGAAAACCGAAAAACAAGCTTACATCAACGGAAACAAAAGGTAAAGATTGACAGAGGGCTAACCTTATACAACTTGCTTGAACAATTTGCATTGAAATCGAATGCCCCTGAGGTGCTGTTTGTGGTTGGATTGTTCGCGGGCAACCTCGATTTTTTTAATTTACAATGATTTGTGCGTGTAACTGAGAGTGAGTGTATTATTTATTTCGAGCTTTCCTTTCCTCTTAATTTGCTATTATTATTTCAGCTCCGCTATGTGCTAGCTCGCTCGCCTCACTGCTACTATTTTTTTTGTAAGAATGAAGGATTTAAATTCAAATACTAATAGCATCCAAGATCATGTCGGTTAGCCTCCTTACTAAGGTGCTGAATTATAAAATTCGAAAATTGAGTGTTGTGTGCTCTTCGTTGAACATCAATCCAATCATTGAAAAATTTTGCCGCGGATTTGTCAAACGGTTAACAATGAAGAAAGCATCTCTTCAACCGAATCTGTTGTGTGTATCCCTTCAAACTTTCATGCATTCTTGCCAACAACCAGATTGACCGAAAAGAGTTTACCCACCTAAATTGAAAAATGAGTATAGTTTGGACATTTTTTTGTATTAAGAAAAAAAAAAAAAAAACTGGGTCTGTGATGTTTCTTTGAAAACTAAAACTGCTTGTGGAAGAAAATGGTGTGAGAGATGTGGGGATACTCAAAGTCAACGAAAATCATTTTCATGCATACTAAATTACTAACACAACCGCACGAGAAAACTATAATGCGGACTTTTAACCCGACAATTATCAGCCATATATATACGAATAATTCAACTTTATATTCCATTTCTTTGATAAACATGAGATTCAAATCCAACCACAACATCTCATCACAAACATAATAAGTTCCAATCACATATATTCTTTTTACATGTTTCATAATCTAAAACTATCTGCTACCCTGCGCCAAGAGTCCACCTCCACACGCTCAATCCGTGCCACCGCTGCTTGTAAAATTTGAGAAAAATGAAAGAATAAATGGATTAAAACTAAATAAGTCGGCATACCACTCTCACGTTTAAAGACACACTAGCCTTACCTTCTACGGAACACCCTAATTGTCATAAAAGCGGGACCGGCGCCTTCGTGAACTGTAAAAATCATAAAAGGTAAACTTTCCAAGGAAAACAAAATCATGAAACCTCAAACAAGAAACTGTGGTCATGCACTTCTAGCACACTAGGCATGTCACCACTGCATTTGCAATGAATTTTATAGCATTCATTGTCCCCTTTTACTCTTGGACAATGATGTTGAAGATGAAACAATTAACTAAGTAAATACATTGCTACAACATATAACGTGGACCTGTGGTGCAGTCACCAGTCAATAGCCATCAGAAATGATACATGGGAAATCACACTAGTTTGCATAGCTTGCAGATGCACCAGGCACAGTTACTAGTTGCACCTCGAATTTGATTCATTCCAAGCTTCTATTTACAAATCAGACCTCTATATCTTTAGGCCAACCACAGAAGCTGTTCTAATGCAGGCCAAACCAATCAATACCATGAGCTATGAGATTCTTTTCAACATCTAGGCCTAACGTAGTGCATATTTTATGTGATGCTAATTATGACAAATCCAAGTAAAGCTAGAGATGAATAGAACAATAAACACTAACAGATGAGAAGAAGCAAAAAAAATTACTGACCTCCGATAGCCAAAGCTACTTCGGGAGGGAGCACTTGTGCTCACAAACTCATCATCAGTCTCATCTATTCTATACTCTGCATATTCTCCAGAAGTCACGGAACCCTCATCAGAATTTGATGAAGCATAACTAGAGAGGCGGTTTCCCCTTCTAGCATCAGTGACTCTCGATCTCCTTCTATTTCTAGAAATCCTCAAGTTATCAAACACCTGATATAAAATACAAGAGGTCCACCAGTTTCCCTCACCAGGGAAGTCATCAAAATCATCTCCAGATTCATCTTCACCATATTCAATTACATAGTCCCCAAGAACCACCCCACGTGGGACTTCTGAATGTATAGTGCTCATAACATCTATTATCTCAGAGGACTGCTGAAGATTTTCCCAATCAAACTGCCGAGCAGGATCAATTCTCGAAGGATGTGCATGAGGATGCTCTAACTGAGCATGTTTCTGTAATTCAGAGTAGGTTCCAGTAAATGTGCAGTGCTCCTCCTCACAAAAACGTTTCTTCTCATCTAGAAGTAGACGAGCCTCATCAACAACAAACCATCCAATGACTTCCCCTCTACATAAGGGGCAAGATGGCTTGCAGTTGTCTTCAAATGCTGTTAGCTGAATGCTTGTTGTAGGAATTGTATCAGATGTTGAAGGGGGTGACACCCCGTTTGCATTTTTGAATCGATCCAAACAATTTGAATGCAAGTGGTTTGTGTCACAAACAAAAGGATGGCAACCTTTCCCGTAAGATGGACATTGGAGGAGCACACAGTTGTGGGGAACATCCAAACATATTGGACAAATCAAATCATCCCAGTTGGTATTCGACAGAACATCCTCCATGTAAGAAGTATGTGATTGGAGGCTTCTTTCATAAAAAGGTTCAGACGCCATTGACACAATTTGCAGAATAATCTTACAATAACATGGGTAGATATAGAGAAAAAAGTTGTTGGAAATCAATCGCTGATCAGCTCTAAGATGCCAACTAAAAGCTACACATGGCAGAAGAAAACTGTAAGTTGCAGTTATTACATGTTCATAAGGTCACTGGCAAGTGGTTAGCAATCAAACACGTGTAAAATCCAAATGCAACAACACAAGAGTATGATAGCAATCATGGGATCTTGAAATCGTAGGTTAAGTATAATCTGAAAACAATCAACATCCTGCAATACCATGCAATTGATCTCCAAACAGAGTGATGAAGCCGCATCCAGATTAAAACTATTGAATATTATTATTTCTATCATTAATGATATATAAGAAAAAAAAGCAAATAAAATTATTGAACTTTGATGCCGCAGTTTTATTCGTTCTAATATGACAGAAAAAGAAAATAACAGAGAGCATGGGCAATCATGAAAATGATTTAAAAAAGCCCTCAATGAAACAACCAGATACATCTTCGTACCTAATTTCTAACCGAGTTATGAATTGGGTAAGAGTCCATAAAGCAATAAATATTGTCAACAGAAACAAGGAGATGCAGCAGGGGAAACTAATACAAACTTGGGAAAATCAACCAAATTTAAAGATGTCTACTCTACTTAGCATATCCAAAGAAGAAAGCGGGAAGCGATGAAATTGGGGGGCTTACCTTCTTAGATATGCGCGTGTGTTTTCTGCTCTGGTATTATCGGTAAATAACACTGGATATTTCCTCTCCTCTCTTTTTGCTGTTAATTTTCCATTACTGAAAGCAAAGGAATAAAAGGAAGGTGGCGGAGTAAGGAATGAGAAGTAATTAGTAGCTTGAACAAAAAAGAACAGGAAGATGTAATTATACATACATACACGGTTTCCTGTTGAATCAACAAGTCTCTTTTTTCCAACGTTGACCAACAGGAGAAGCGCCTTGCAGTTGCAAGTTGCAAATGTTTTCTCAAAATGATTTTCCACGTTTTAATAGGATACGCAATTAATCAAAAGCCCAAACCAAACCCAACTGTACAAGCTGATGCAATCTCTTTTGGTTTTAAACATGTTTTGCATTGTAACAACTATAAATAGGTAGGTATCATCTTCACTTGAGTACGTTGGCTTAATTTGGTTTTCTTAAAATGAATGGCCAAGTCTTCTCCAGCTATTTTTGCCTTGATTTGTACCTGTTGCATTAGCTTGAACATAGGCAACGAAGTCTTAATGGGTCATCCGGCTGACTTTCCTCAACAACTGCACCCTGCTTTGCAACAATGCAGCGGGGTGCTTTCTTTGCAACTTTCCAAGTCTTTGAATCAAGTAAAGATGATACTTTTGTAACTCTCGCAGCCTCCTTTGCATGGTGTGTATGAAACTCCAACTAATTTTCCCATTCTGATTATTCAATTGTTTATATAAAGTTATAAACCAAAACGTTACTAACAAATAAGTACAGAATTTACTTAGGAAACTTGCCTGACTACCGATCAAAGATCCAAAATTGGGGTGGAACCGTCCAAAACAAGCACCTTCAACTCCAAATGTTTTGCAAATGAAACTGGAACACCACCAGCCAGCACATGATGTGCGTCTATGCCATGCAGGCTGACAGCTACATTATCTCCAGCCCTTCCAATTGTACATGGTTGGGAATCTCACTCCAAGAAACGCACAGTTGCTACACTTGCAGATGGCACAACTAAAACCTACAACCCCACACATCAAGTTTATGGTTAAGGATGATAAACCAGTTATTCTATTAAAACCTGAAATCTATATCATTGGTAACCAAAATGGGAAGTTTGAATAGGTAATCATAATGTCAAACAAATAAAAGTAGCAAGGAGCAGGATAGGACAACAAATTCAAACAACTTCTAGCAGCTCTTATATTAGGGGGCAGCATGTAATCTCCAGAAAAGGTGAAGCAGTCTACCAGAGAGATTTGATTTTCCAGAATCAGCATGACCAACCTAAGACATGTGAAGAGTTATATAATCAAATCATGTTAAATTAGAAAAGATAGAGATAATAATACCTAAAATTTTAGTATTCAAATTCAAACATAACTTACAATTTCGAGATTTAGTAGGATATGACAACTCCTTTTTAAGATTTTATCTTAGATGTTTGTATTTAGATTGAAAATGTCTAATTTTTAAGGTCATGTCCTTAGCAATCTAAATGGTAAAGAAGAAAATCAAATACTAATTACAATGTAATTAGACACTAATACTTTGAAACAAGACAGGATAAAAATCTAAACAAAGTAAAAACTCTAACAGAAACATATTTAAACTAAAATATGAAACTTAATATCAATAAATAAATCCTAACTTATTTAAAATACATATAAAAAATCTAATGTTGAATTTATTATAAATAATTAATAAAAATATTAAAAATGTGTAATAAATAAAAAATTGTATTAATCATGTATAGTAACTTCTATGTATATTATATTGTTAAAGTAGACATATCTTGACTTTCTAATGTCCGATTGAGACGTTTTAAGATGTGTTGAAAATCTAACTGGCAGTCGATCATGTCGTAAGAAGATATGTTGACAGTCGATCCAGAAATACTATGATCCCATTCAAAAATTCGTTGCAAGTCTATATTCAAAAATCAAATTGGGTCAAATACCTTGATTAGAGGCAAAATTCTTTCTATAATAAATGCCACTCGACTAAACATACTTTATTATAACACTTAACCAAACATATCTAATAATCACAAATTGCTTAGTTTAGTGTCTCATAACACTTAACCAATCGTCGTAAGTCTATTTTTATGATGAGGATACTCCAAAATAGTAATAATGTGGAGTGGAAACGTTCCAACTGCATGGTATATAATACTGACATGTGGAATGGAGGTTAGAACAAGCATGAAATGTAGGCACATTGTCCGCTAGCCTGGAATATAAGTAAAGGCCTAATGCCCAAGTGGTAAGGCAGGATTAATCAGGCTTTGTGTTAATCAGCTTTCCACACCGAAATGGCTGTGACTACAAATGCTAAATCCGGAGCCTACCTCCTCTTCGTGGCTGCATTCTTCCTGGCCTTGTCCACTACCTCTACAGCTTTAAACATCACCAAAGCGCTTGCAGATTACTCTGAGTACAGCACTCTCAGCAATCTTCTCAAGCAGACAAAGCTGACCGAAGCTATCAACCATCGTCTAACCATTACCATACTAGCCCTGGACAACGATGCCATCAAATCCATCGCAAACAGACCCAACGATGAACTTAGGGAAATCCTCATGAATCACATCATCCTTGACTACTTCGATAAGGAAAAGATCCGAAAGCTGGGAAAGAAGAGTGCTCTTCTCACCACTCTGTATCAAACCACTGGCTCGGCTTCGAACCAAAATGGTTTCGTCAACATTACAAGGATTGCACCAGGAGATGTTGTGTTTGGTTCAGCCACCAAGGGTTCACCACTAGTTGCTAAGCTTCTGGGTTCCGTCATTTCCCAGCCTTTCAACTTATCAGTGCTCCACATTAGCACACCCATTGTGGCTCCTGCCTTTGGTGATCCCATCCTTCCTCCACCACCACCACCGGGTTCCAAGCCACCGGCCCCTGCTCCCAAGAAGTCCAAGTCTAGCAGTAGCAGTGCCCCTAGCTCCGATGCCGAAGATGAGGCAGACTCCCCTTCTCCATCCGACGCACCAGCTCCATCTCCTAAAGCTGCCAAAAGGAAGTCGCCCCCCAAACCCAAAGATTCTGATGACAATGATGAAGATTCTGAAGCACCTTCTCCTTCCGCTTCCTCTAGAGTAGTGTGGTCATGGGTAAGCGTTGCTGTGGTGATTGGATTGATAGCCTTCTAAGTTACGCTACGTGGGGAGCCAAACGAATTTTAGCTTTATATTTATATTATAACGAAAGCCGGGCTTGAGGAAAGCCTAATCCCCGTTATGAGAATAACCGAAACACAAAGGTATAATTCAAGATTCCCATTTACCTGCTTTCACAATGTAATAGAGAGTTAATAAATTCCTATTATTTGTGATAGAGAAATGGAGTCCTGGCATTAGGGTGTTCAAATTAATCCGTGACGGTTAACTATAATCAATAATCGATATAATCATTATATTTTATAGGTTAATTAATCAAATCGTTAAAATTTAATAATTTCGGTTAATTAAACCGTTAAAAATAACAGTTAACAGTTAAAGTTAATGAATTTTAATAAATGGTTGACCATCGTTTAATAATTAATAAATTATAATTAATTAATCATATTTTTTAGATAATAGAATTAGAAATAAAATCAAAATGATTATTCCTATTTTTTATTTATCAAGTTTATCTTATATAGTCCGTCAAAAAAAGTTTATCTTATATAGAAACACATTAAATTAAACATAAGTGAAATAAATATCTGATTTTAAATTATAAAATATAAATATACACATAAAATTTTAAATTGTAAAAAAAAAATATAACTCATAATATATATATATATATATATATATAGATATATATATATATATATATATTTCTATAGAATAAAATATATTTATAAATAAATAAGATTTTTATAAATATATATGTTTCTATCCTCGTAAATTTTAAAAATTTTAAGTTGTGTTATGTTTGAAAAATATTGTAATAGGTTAACTATATATTACCATATAATCAAACCGTTAATAACAGTTAATCGTTAGCCGCTAACGGTTCTAACGGTTAATCATTTTTTAATGGTAGGGTTATGGTTAATAAAATTTAATAACTATTGTAACGATTAACCGACCATGAACACCCCATTCCTATATGTGTTTTCCATATCCTTACTAACTCTTACCAAATGTACTTGCAACTCCATGCAAGCACAAAATGATCCAACTTCATACAAAACTTTTCTCCTATAAGTTTGCAATAAACGGTACCATTATTATTCAGGGTAAACTATTTGAATGATCATCCAATTATGAGATTGGTGTCAATATGACCACAATTTTCAAAATTGAGTCAATATGATCACTTAACTATTTAATTGGTTCCAATATGGCACCTTGTCGTTAACATTTAACGGAACTACTTACATGACAGTTAACAAAATTAGTATAATTATATATTTGATCCTCAATACTTGTACAATCAATCAATTTGGTCCTAATTTTAATTTTATTTAATAAATTAATCATCCAATCAGGAGGTAACACATGTCAACATATGATCATGACACTTCTCACATCTAACAAGTGTCAACTCTTGGTTGGAGGTTTTTTTTTTATAAATTTTAATTTATTTAATTAATTTTTTTATCCAATCAAATGATGACACGATGATCGATGAAATCTAGGACCAAACGGTCACCAACTATGATTGTACATAAACCCTAAACCCTAAGCATTAAGTTTTTAATATAACATTTTAAGTTTGCACCACTGACATAAATTTATGTGTCCGTCCGGATCGTGATGATTTATAACTACAACTTTAAACTAAACACATAATAAAAACATTTTTCTATAATCATTAACATAAAAAAACTAGAAACTTAAGATCACATAAGGACCATATAAACTTAAACAAAAGGTTATAAAATTAACCAACTAAACTTGAACAAAATGTAGATACGAACAGATCTGATCACATCGACAAACAAACCATAAAAAGAGATCAAGCTATTGAAAGACCATCGACAAACTACAAATCAGAAACGAACGACCAAATCCAATCAGGAAAGATCAACATGATAATAAAGAAGTGACATCTTGATAAGTCATGGTGATGTCAAATTCAACCTGAGAAAAATGATAAACGAAAAGAATGACCAAATGACTGAAAGCATGTCATAAAAGTAGAAAAAAATGTGTCATAAAGACAGGGTTATTAAAAATTAAAAACAAATACGCTATAATAAATGAAAAATAAAGAATACAGATTGTCAACGACCAATACTAAAATTGATGTGACCGTGGATTATAAATAATAAAGAAGAAAAAGAGTATTTATATATTGTTTAGTATTATAGGTTTTGAGTCGATTTAAATAATACTATATGTGGAGATCAGTTTTCTACTATGTGATCAAAGCTGCAAGCAGAAGAGCATGGAAACCATAAGAGGAAGGATATGATTTAATTAGTACTGCAGATTCAATTAAAAGCCTTAACAACAACCAACCGACCATATTCAATTAAGTTCATTCGTTTCCAACACTTACTTCTCTATATAAACCCTAACCATTTCCTCCATTGATTCACACCTAACAACTTTCAAAGAACACAAAGTAAAACAATATCCTCTCACCTTCCAAACTTATCACCTTTATTTTTTCAAGGAATTCCCCGTGGCTGGTGTTAAGCTTGTTTGTGCTCTGGTGTTGGTGGTTTCTCCCATTGTCACAATCGCCCTAACAGGTGGAGATATGTCGATGAAGATGGTCACTTGCGTATAATACTTGTAGAACGGAGAAGCCATGTCGGTGCCTAGCTATAATGGGGTTCGAGGCCTGAACCGCAAAACTGCCTGTAGATGCTTGCAAATGCAGCTAGTTCTATCCCCAACATCAACGCTCCTTTAGTCGAAAGTCTCCCGGGCAAATGCGGTGTCAACATTTCTTACATGATCAGCACCTCTACTAACTGCAACATCCAAAGTTCTCTCTTCTTCCTCTTGTCGAAACAATTTTTCCTTAAAAGGTGAAAATGTGAGATTTTGAAAACCACATCAATTTTTGACTTATCTCTTTCAATCGATTTTTAATTTAAAAACAAATGCGATTTAAAAAAACTCTCATTTCGAAAAATTCAAATTTCCTTTACAATCGAAAAAAATACGGTTCAAAGAGTCACCACCAATCTTTGATTAGGATGTGATTGGGCACCCAAAAATGTTTTGTTATTTTAAATAAAAAATTACTTTTAATTAAAACAACAAATTAAGGTCTGCATTATCAAAAATGAGTTCGGGAGTCGGTTACGTATGGGGAAGGATTAGCACCCCCACAACGCCCTAAATCGGTACCTAGTCGATTGATTAACGTCTTTGCAATGAACCTTAAAATTTCAAACTTAATTTGACTTTTGATCCTATAAAACAAAGATGTAAATTTAAAAACATTCAAAAGAACTCAAATAAATTAAATTAAAATTACCGAGTCATTTTAGAAAGATAAAGAATGTTCGATTATTTACAAATATCGAGACCAAATCTTAAAAGCTATAACAACCTTTTCTCGATAAATTTAAATAGCCGAACATTTCTTTTTCTTATATTCCCAAATTTTAAAGTGATGGATCAATTTATAGGCGTCACTAATGAGATACATTTTTATTTTAAAATCATTAAAAGCGAACCTCAAATGCGTTATGACAACCCACTTAAAACAATTTTAAATTAAAAGTGTATTACCTTTAATCCAATTATGTAATATATCGAGTTATGCAAATGAGGTTACCATACGAATCGTGCAAAAAAGGATGTCATACCAAAATTAAAAATATCATACAACGTAAAAAAATACATATATTTTAATTAAAAATCATAAATTATGCATATTAACATATTATATACAAATGTGACTTAATTATAAAAATAAAATCATGACATGTTAGAATACAAAATTTAAAATATATATGTACATATTAAAAAGTGACTAAATTTAAATAAATGTAAAATTCAGCTTGCAAATCAAAAATAAACCAAGGACCTAAATATAAGCACATCCATAAAAAGGGTCTACACGTGAATAACTCAAAATTATAACTAAAACTAAAACTGGAAAAATAGCGAAATTATGACAAACACAAAATATTAAAATTCGAATATAGACTTACAAGTGACTGAAATACAAACACGCTAAAATAAGAAGTCTAAAACCTAATTTTATCCTAAACATTTAATATAGAGCCCAAATGAACTAACCCTACAGTAACCTCACGCAAAAACCCAAAATATTTAATATATAACCTAACTATAAAAAACCCTAAGTTATTTTTTTAAAACTAAAGAACCTAGCCATTTCCAGTATCCTTCTCCACTCTCCCTTTCTGCCACGCAACTGTGAACCTCTCTCCCTCACTACTCATGCGACGCAGCTCACAATTCTAATAGCCTAACCCCTCTGCTGCTCTTAATCGAGACCCTCAAGACCCATGAGCCTTCAAAACTTTTTTTGGCCACCTCTCAACGATAGCCCCTTTCTCCGGTAAAGACCAAATATAACAAGGTAAATGGATCTCTCTATTTTCTATTTTATTTCAAAATTATTCAACTTATTAAGACTCAACCCAATTTTTTTACGACAATGGAATCTTAACGGCGATGAGGAGTCAACTAAACTCTACCGGATTTCGCATAACCCAAGTAACTCAACCCCAAAACCCTTTCTTCTTTACTCATTAATGGACTCATTTCTAACTAACACAACTCTTTTGTTTTGATAGCGTAAGTTCAAACAATTCTGAGGCAAAATGAGATGAATCGCAACTAAGGTAAACATTTAAATTATATCCTTTACTTTTCTGCTAATTTCAAATAAGGAACAAAAAATTAAAATTTCAGAAGAAGAATTGGAGAAGAACCTTGGAAATTTGCTTACTTATACTTGAACGCTAAAAACAATTGACTTGTTTTTATTGGTTGCTTCCAACGAACCAGGGCCGAGGAAATCCCTTTATGACAACACTGTTTGATTTTTGAATATGGGAAAGAAAACTTTTACACCACCATTCTTTTCTTTTGCTCTATTATGTTAAAAAACAAATAAAATCTCTCTTCTTCTAGTAATGGTCTCTCTTGGCTGGTTCTCTTTTTTTTTGGCTATGTATTATCCGTCTCTCCCCGTTCTCTCAGTTAATTCTTCTCTGGTTTATTTTCTCTGTATTCTTTTTCTTTTCTTTCCCTCAAAACCCCATCTCTCTATTCTTTAGTGGTTAATTCCATTCAGAACTCCCATTTACCATTTTTCTCTTGATCATGGACCTCGATATTCACTAACTTCTATATCATCCTTATTAACTCCCCGTAACCGTCTCTTACGTGGAATGGAGGTTGCTCAGCTAGATCCTTGGACTTGAATTGGGCCTCCAACTGTCTTGGGTACGAGTTGGGTCGCAAGTAATTTTCTATAACCCGGACAAAATGAGCATTTACAACTGCCCCTCTTTGCTCATTGTCGTGCAACGAGAATAGAGAAAAGATCAATAGATGGTCAAATTTGTCTGGCAACGAGAACTTAAAAAGATTAAACCACTCCACTGTTACTTCGGGATAAATGAGACTTGAAAAATCTTCGAACGATGGGTCTGTTCCCTCTTGTTCAGGGATTAAGGAACTCGAACAATCTTCTAAAAATGGGTTTGCTCCCTATTTCTTCAGGAAGTAGAACTCGAATAATCTTCTGCTTACGGGTTCGCTCCCTCTTACTTCAGGGGGTAGAACTCAAACAATCTTCTACCTACGGGTTCACTCCCTCTTGCTTCAGAGAGTAGAACTCGAACAATCTTCTGCCTACGAGTTCGTTCCCTCTTGCTTCAGGGAGTAGAACTCAGACAATATTCAGCCTATAGTCCTCCTTCTTGCTTCAGGGAGTAAAACTCGAACAATCTTATGGTGTGATTCTTCTACACTATTCTCCCATGAAGGCTCAACTTCGAAGGTTAAACCTGAAAATCAAACGTTGCCACTCATTAATGTATGATTGAAGATTTGAAAAACATTATACTCGAAAAATTTAAAATTTAAGAGAATCTTTGAGAATCTATTTCTCTTGAGGGAGCTTGTATCGCAACAACTAGATATGCGAATCTTCTTGGACTAGGCTGCCATCTGAACCTATCTCTTCTTCTTGGGACCTTGAATTGGTTAATAACTCCTCATGCGTATTTCTTTTTAATCAATTGATCCGCTTCTTTGTACTCGAGAACCTTTGCTTTCCTTCCATATCTAATAATCTGATGGCTTGCTCCAACGCTCTTCCGAGAAGGCTTAAAATGGCCCGAATGACTTATCACCTTGGTGTGAAAACATCCTACCCGAAGGACTTATGGATGACCTGAAGGATTTATTATCTTGCTCGAAAGACTCAAAAATGACCCGAATGATTTAATCATCATGCTCGAAAGACTTACTGATGGCCCAAATGATTTAATCATCATGCTCGAAATACTTACTGATAGCCCGAAGGACTTCATGATCATGCTCGAAAGACTTACTGATGGCCCGAAGAACTTAATCATCATGCTCGAAAGACTTACTGATGGCCCGAAGGATTTAATCATCATGCTCGAAAGACTTACTGATGATACTTACTGATGGATTTGCTTCACTACTCTTCGGTGAAGGCTTACAAATTACCCGAAGGATTTAATCATCATGCTCGAAAGACTTACTGATGGCCTGAAGTACTTCATCATCATGCTCGAAAGACTTACTGATGGCACTTACTGATAGGTTTGCTTCACTACTCTTCGATGAAGGCTTACAAATTACCTGAAAAACTTAATCATCATGTTCGAAAGCCTTACTGATGGCCCAAAGGACTTAAATTGTTTACTGGGTAAAAAATATTTCTTATTTTTCAAAATCTCAAATTTCATATTTTAATGAGAAATCTTTCTCATTTCACTTCATAAAATGACTTAATGATCGGTCCACGTGCCCTGCTTCAAAGCAATGATTCCTTTGTGGATTGACCCCTGCGTTCATCAGGTTCTGCCTCTCTAAACATAATTCCCTGTATTTGATGTTTAACTTCTACCTTTCAATTGTCGAGATTTTAACATCATGCATCTTATCTTTTCACTGGAAGATATGTCAAAATCATGTGTTTATGCATGAAACACGAATGCAATTAAATGTATCAATGTAATGCATTTTCTTTTATGCAAATGATGTTGTCATGAATGCATAAATGTCGATTCCATCTTCATTTAACTTCAAAGTGGCAAACTTAGTATTCTTCTACTTGATCATTCCTCTCCGGGGTTTGCTTTAGATGTCCGTATAACAACTCATAATTTCTAACTTGCATTTTTGAAGAGTCTTATGATCTTCTTCAATCTTCTTGTTGTCTTCGTTTTCTATCTTCATTTCGGAGAAATTGCTTTCTCTCTCAACTTCTTGCTAGGATCAGAAATACCACTGTGTTGCCCCATTTCTGTCCTTGGCTCAATTACGCTTTCTAAGTTATTCTTTATGGACTCTGCCATTGGTTTATGCTCGGTTGGTTTGCTTTACAATGTAAGCTCTGCTCAAATTCACGGTCTGACCCTGACACTTCAAGTTGTGAGACTCATTCTCAATATCTTCTTGGTCTAAATCTTGTCATCCCAACATGATCTGGGTTTCTGGTCATGCCCCAAAATGGGTACTCTTGGATCTCTTTGTGCCCAACATACCATAACTTGAATGTTCTCATTCTCGTGTCACTACACAGTAGTGTTGTCAAGTAGTTTGAGGGCGTCTCTTCACATTGTCATAAATACTTAAGAATTGATCAATTCTTCTAACCAAATGTCTTGCATTTTATACAAGCTGTAATAGGTGCCCTTTCTGAAGAATGAGATCATCTTCTTCTTGAAGGGTTATTGACAACGTCACAAGGAAATGTTATAAGTTTCATTCTTCATTCATTCTGTTCTCTTGGACCATTTACTTCAAGATTGTGGAATGCTTCATGTTCTGGAATCGCTTATTCATTTTCTCCAATAGAGGCATAATGAGCCTCACCAGCTTCAAGGACCTTTCACACTTGAAACTGTCATGTTTGAAAATGTTTTTCCTTTTTCTCTTATTATAGGGATCAAAGAATGAAAGAATTTTATAAAACATTGCCCCTTAATTCAGGCTCACAATCAAATCAAATCATAAACATGAGTTCAAAGAATATCAAAAGAATCAATAACTATTTAATTTTTCAGAGTTATAACTCTTTGACAAGTGCCAAAATTGATGGGTTGGCTTCAGGTTGGCTTCCTATTTTTTAAGGTTTCGGCCAACAAACTTACATTTTTTCTCGGTCCTTGCGAACATCACAATATGCCCCTCCTTCTGGCTTGGTATTTTAATCGGATACGGACAAAATGACACAACTAGCATAATCAATTACTAGACTTTCTAGAACACTTCTATTTCAATTCTCTGAAATCTTCCATTTGTTCAAGCTTCGTAGACTCCTCTAACAAAGGCAGTGTAGAAATATCGGTCTAAAAATGAAAATTCTGAGTGCTCGTGTGAAATTGACTATAACAGGTGTTACTTGACTCCCTTAGTCCATCTTTACCAAAACTCCTTATTTATAAAATTGATTTAATTTGCCATTGCCTGGCTAGGTGAAATCAGCTTTATTGTAATTTGCCATTGCCTGGCTAGCTAAAATCAGCTTTATTGTAATTTGCCTTTATCGGGCTAGCTGAAGGTTTCATCTCATCACAAAGTCTTTGACTTGACAATCACAGTGGAGTATACACCGAATTGCCAAGTACCCAATCAAGGTCATGGTTTGAATATAATCTATTCATAAAGCCAGGGCTTTCGAGTTTCCTCTATAACCAATTGCTTTAGCGGAATAGCTCAGCTTTATTGTATACATATAATATAATCACCTTTATTAGGCTAGCTGAATTATGTCCATAAAGCCGGGGCGTTTAACCAATTGCTCTAGAGGGATAGCTCAAGTTTTATTATATACATATAATATTATAATATGGGTATACAGATCCAATTTCTTAAGCTTGTCAAGAAGAACCTGTCATAGTCTAGGTGTTGTTGAAAGTCAGAAAATCTCATCGTTAGAGTTCAATTTCCAAGCAACTGACCTAAACTAGATTCACCTACTCGACTATTCCATCTGTAAAGATCATAATCATCCTTGAACATCATCAACAAAAGTGAAATCTAGTTGGTTTTGTAACATCATACACAAAATATGCCCCATGTTGTCCGCTCCTATACATACCTGAATATCAAGCCTCTTGTTCGTATCCTTATGATAGAATAAGGCTATATCGGTCCCTGCAAGAAAATTGTATAGTGTTCGATTGTATCTTCTGGGGATAAGGTCAAGGTCCTTGTTTTATCAGGTTTCAATCATGTCACTTTGTCAAAGAACAATAACTCTGACCATTTACAGAGTTTTTTTAATTCAGTTGATATTCAAAGAATATCAAGTTGCAAATTTGATTCAATGCTCACTATCCTTAAAGTAACATGAATTTATTTAAACATCATCACAAAAAAATCGAGAAATGATGAAAAACAAGTTCAAACATGATGTTGCAAATGGAATAAAGCTTCATGATAGAATGAAATGATCTCTTCCTACCTAGGATGCCCCATCACCCATCTAATGTCGTGGCACTTAACTCAAACGGATGTTACATATTTCTCTTTGATGCCCCACTCGAGCTCGTCATCCACTGTTCCACCAATTCCTCTATTAACGTCTCATTTGCCACAAGCATCTCTATGTCCTTTAACAGCGGCCTACAGTTTCCCGTAGAATGTCACAATGCCCCCAAGTGGAAATCACAGACACTATCTTGATCAAAGCTATGAGCAGAAGGGTCTGGTTGCACTTTTACTGGCCTCGGTGTGAGGTATTGACCTTCAATCAAATGGGGATACAAATATGAGATAGGAGTTTGGAACACTTTCAAAGCATTTTTTGATCTTGGGACTTTCTTTGGACGTCTCGAGTAACCCGCTACCCCTTTTCTTTTACGGCTTTGAGAGCTCTGGACGTAACATTCATTCACCTCATCAGTTTGTTCCTTTTGATCGGTTGGGTTTTTAGAAGTGTCTTTCAAGTTTCCTTTGCTGATTGCATCCTCAATTAACTCTCCAGCTATCATAATATCCTTGAAGTTATTCGTCGACTTTCCCAATATTAACTCAAAGAAAGGAGCTGGAAGAGAATCGTGAAACATATATGATATTTCTTCTTCTAACAAAGGAGGTTGAACTTGTGCTGCCACTCCTCTCCATCTTAGGGCATATTCTTTAAAGCTCTCAGTAGCTTTCATTCTTATCCTTTGAAGGTCATGACGTTTTGGGGCTAAGCCTTTAACATATTGATATTGCCCTAGAAAAGCATCAACTAGGTTGACCCATGTCTTGATCTGTTCTTTGTTCAAACGGTTATACCATACTACAACTGGCCCAGCAAGACTATCATGGAAGTAATGAATCAACAGATTGTCATTATTTAGGTACCATTCCATCTTTCTACAAAATATCTTTAGATGAATTAGGGGACAACTAGTGTCATCATACTTTTCAAAATCAGTCACCCTAAATTCATGTGAGATAACCAAATCAGGAACCAAACTGAGTTCTTTAGCTTCTAACTCATTGTGAGGGGCATTAACAACCTTTACATCTTTAATGGCTTCATTCAACCACTTGATTTTCTCTTCAAGTTGCTCATAATTGATGAGGCTTTTCCCTTGGTTTGAGTTAGATGCTCCAGGGTAGGTTATGATTCTCGATGTACCAGTCTGATGATATTGATTTACTTTATCCTCCATTTTCTCTTTACCAGTAGCCTGTGGTACCAGTACCTGGATCATTTGATTCGATACGCCTTGCAAAGAACCCGATGCTTGATTCCTCGTATCTTGTTATAACCCGACCAAATGCTCTTGTAGCTGATCTTGTAATTTCTCACTAGATTATTCCATTGCTTCTATTTGTTTGTTCATGACGATGAGGAACAGTATGAATGAATGATCTTGTTATTACTGTCACATAACATTCCATAAATTATTTCTGTATTTTATAATTAATGCATGTAAAATACTTAAATAAATACATGCAATGCAAATGAAAATACCAAATGCAAATACAAAAGGTGTCATTCCAGAGTGATCATCTTAAAACAACTTTCATTGAACACAAAGGTCTCGATACATTGCTTTCTTGGGTCATAACTTCTTTCATGACGTTGTCTCTTTTCTCTATCTTGAGTGCCGATTCTCGGAGCTGTAGACACTGCTGTTGAATCTTCCTTGTAAGAAAGTCATTGTGGTTATGAAGCTCTTGTATAAGATCACTACAATCATCCAAAATCTTCATCAACTTCTCGTTCTTGGCTGTAACAGCTTCTAGCTCAGCTTCATTCTCTCGCTTGTAGCGTTGAAATGAAATTTCCATATTGGCAATGGACCTAGTCAACATCTGATTTTCGGCCTGATATCTTCCCAAATTATCAACAACTATATTGCATCTTTTTTCTACAATTTGTAAATCATGAGAAAACTTCTCGGCTCGACCTTCGTGCACCTTGCAATTCTTTCTCAACTGTTCAACATCATTTTTAAGTTTAGTGACCCCTATTATCCACTCCTCTGGGGCATTTCCTATACCATCAAATTTAAAAGCTTGACTGATCCTTTGAAAACTATCTTGCATGGCTTCCATCTCTCTACTCAATTTATCATTTTCACACCTTAAATGGTGAATCAGAGTTTCGTATTTTTACAAACAATTTTCTTCATGGATGTCCTCACCGATACCCTTACCTTTGGTCAATTTTGGTACAAACTCAACAGGATAATCCGTTTTCAAATCGGGTTGTCCTTTCAATTCAAACTCAAATACTCCATGATCTAGAAGAAGTTAGACTCGACGTTTGAAGATAGAACAATTCTCAATAAAATGTCCTTGAATTTCAGCATGATATTCACAACGAACGTTCCACTTCTCGGGCTTCTAACAGTTCATCATACAACTCCTTATAAGATATTGGGATGTAATCAAAACGAGAGCCACCTCTCAACTTGGGTTGAACTAGAGTTTCCGGTTTTATTTCCCCTATTGTTGGGAATAGACTATCAAACACCAACGAGTTCTGACTGCATGTCTTCTTTTCATCATTCTGAACTTCTATAGTTGCCCCTATTTTCTTGGCATTTCCAAACAACTTGTTGATACGAACAATGCTTGTGTGTGATTTCTCATAATGACTAGAATCAACAGGTTCTAAAGTAGTCCCTTGCGTATATGATACCTCGAGATTATTTTCATTGAGTTCTTTCTTTTCTTTTGTAGAAGTCTCTCTTCCTTTGGACAAAACATCTATTCTATTCATCATCTTGGACATTTTCTCTTTTATATCTCTTATCTCCTTGTGCTCTTTGTCAGACATATGATCTTTATGCGCGCAACTCTCCACTATTTTCGAAGCTTTCTCAGGATGCCATTTCTTGACTGTGTTATAGTCTGTTTGATCACGAAACCCCTTGTCCGTCATGAAAACCTTTTACTATGATGACCACTAACAAATCAACACCTTTTGAATATGTCATGATCATGCAATGCAGACAAAGAGAAAAAACAACATAGAAACAAGTTAGTACAAATAAGATAACAAAATGACAAAAATCAACAATAGCAAAATAAATAAATTAATGCCAATAAGAATGCAAATACAAATGCACAAGGTGTTAATTCCAAAAGTGACCACCATAGAACAACCTTCATTTAGACAACAAGAATTCAGTACACCATGTAGTCAAAGTATAAATGTGATTCTTCGTTTCTTCATTTCCTTGAGCCGTACTCTTCATGGAATATAATATTGCACCCAAAGTTGTCGGCGTACTTTATCACCTTTGATGACGCCAGATGTCTTTAAATTGAATCTTGAGGTCTCTATTTTTACTTTCAATAGGAAGTAGTCTCCATGTCTTTTTGAAGGGTCTTCTCGTCCTTGGTATAACTGTACCTATCTTCTAAAGGAATATCTTGGCCTTCACTCCTTTAAAGAAAGGCTTGAACCAACTTCAGATTTCTTCATTCATCGGATGTTCTTCTTCATGGATCATTTGAACATCTTTGAATCTCCTGATTTTGACTACATGGTTAAAAATTTCTTGTCTCATTATGACCAACCTTCTTATTAATCAATCACTTGCGAATTAACACATTGTGATGACATGAAGATGCGAATGCAATAAAATCAGAAACAAACAAAATACAAAATGTAGATACGAACAGATTTGATCACATCGATAAACAAACCATAAAAAGAGATCAAGCTATTGAAAGACCATCGACAAACAACAAATCAGAAACGAACGACCAAATCCAATCAGGAAAGATCAACATGATAATAAAGAAGTGACATCTTGATCAGTCATGGTGATGTCAAATTCAACCTGAGAAAAATGATAAACGAAAAGAACGACCAAATGACTGAAAGCATGCCATAAAAGTAAAAAAAAAATGTGTCATAAAGACAGGGTTATTAAAAATTTAAAAAAATACGCTATAATAAATGAAAAGTAAAGAATACAGATTGTCAACGACCAACACTAAAATTGATGTGACCGTGGATTATAATAATAAAGAAGAAAAAGAGTATTTATATACTTTTTAGTATTATAGGTTTTGAGTCGATTTAAATAATACCATACGTGGAGATCAGTTTTCTACTCTGTGATCAAAGCTGCAAGCAGAAGAGCATGTAAACCATAAGAGGAAGGATATGATTCAATTAGTACTGCATATTCAATTAAAAGCCTTAACAACAACCAACCAGCCATATTCAATTAAGTTCATTCGTTTCCAACACTTACTTCTCTATATAAACCCTAACCCTTTCCTCCATTAATTCACACCTAACAACTTTCAAAGAACACAAAGTAAAACAATATCCTCTCACCTTCTAAACTTATCACCTTTATTTTTTTCAAGGAATTCCCCGTGGCTGGTGTTTAGCTTGTTTGTGCTCTGGTGTTGGTGGGTTCTCCCATTGTCACAATCTCCCTAACAGGTGGAGATATGTCGATGAAGATGATCACTTGCGTATAATACTTGTAGAACGGAGAAGCCATGTCGGTGCCTAGCTGTAATGGGGTTCGACGCCTGAACCGCAAAACTGCATGTAGATGATTGCAAATGCAGCTAGTTCTATCCCCAACATCAACGCTCCTTTGATCGAAAGTCTCCTGGGAAAATGCGGTGTCAACATTTCTTACATGATCAGCACCTCTACTAACTGCAACATCTAAAGTTCTCTATTCTCCCTCTTGTCGAAACGATTTTTCCTTAAAAGGTGAAAAGGTGAGATTTTGAAAACTACATCAATTTTTGACTTATCTCTTTCAATCGATTTTTAATTTAAAAACAAATGCGATTTAAAAAACTCTCGTTTCGAAAAATTCGGATTTCCTTTACGATCGAAAAAAATACGGTTCAAAGAGTCGCCACCAATATTTGATTAGGGTGTGATTGGGCACCCAAAAATATTTTGTTATTTTAAATAAAAAATTAATTTTAATTAAAACAACAAATTAAGGTCTGCATTACCAAAAATGAGTTCGGGAGTCGGTTACGTATGGGGAAGGATTAGCACCCCCACAACGCCCTAAATCGGTACCTAGTCGATTAATTAACGTCTTTGCAATGAACCTTGGAAATTCGAACTTAATTTGACTTTTGATCCTATAAAACAAAGATGTAAATTTAAAAACATTCAAAAGCACTCAAATAAATTAAATTAAAATTACCGAGTCATTTTAGAAAGATAAAGAATGTTCGATTATTTACAAATATCGAGACCAGATCTTAAAAGCTATAACAACATTTTCTCGATAAATTTAAATAGCCGAACATTTCTTTTTCTTACATTCCCAAATTTTAAAGTGATGGATCAATTTATAGGCGTCACTAATGAGATACATTTTTATTTTAAAATCATTAAAAGTGGATCTCAAATGCGTTATGACAACCCACTTAAAACAATTTTAAATTAAAAGTGTATTACCCTTAATCCAATTATGTAATATATTGAGTTACGCAAATGAGGTTACCATGTGAATCGTGCAAAAAAGGATGTCATACCAAAATTAATTAAACAAAATTAAAAATATCATACAACGTAAAAAAATACGTATATTTTAATTAAAAATCATAAATTATGCATATTAACATATTATATACAAATGTGACTTAATTATACAAATAAAATCATGACATGTTAAACTACAAAATTTAAAATATATATGTACATATTAAAAAGTGACTAAATTTAAATAAATGTAAAATTAAGCTTGCAAATCAAAAATAAACCAAGGACCTAAATATAAGCACATCCATAACAAAGGGTCTACACGTGAATAACTCAAAATTATAACTAAAACTAAAACTGGAAAAATAGCGAAATTAGGACAAACACAAAATGTTAAAATTCGAATATAGACTTACAAGTGACTGAAATACAAACACGCTAAAATAAGAAGACTAAACCTAATTTTATCCTAAACATTTAATATAGAGCCCAAATGAACTAACCCTACAGTAACCTCACGCAAAAACCAAAATATTTAATATATAACCTAACTTAAAAAAAACCCTAAGTTATTTTATTAAAACTAAAGAACCTAGCCATTTCCAGTATCCTTCTCCACTCTCCCTTTCTTCCAAGCAACTGTGAACTTCTCTCCCTCACTACTCATGCGGCGCAGCTCACAATTCTAATAGCCTAACCCCTCTGTTGCTCTTAATCGAGACCCTCAAGACCCATGAGCCTTCAAAACGTTTTTTGGCCACCGCTCAATGATAGCCCCTTTCTCCGATGAAGACCCAAATATAACAAGGTAAATGGATCTCTATATTTTCTATTTTATTTCGAAATTATTCAACTCACTAAGACTCAACCCAGTTTTTTTACGACAATGGAATCTTAACGGCGACGAAGAGTCAACTAAACTCCACCGGATTTCGCATAACCCAAGTAACTCAACCCCAAAACCCTTTCTTCTTTACTCATTAATGGACTCATTGCTAACTAACACAGCTCTTTTGTTTTGATTGCGTAAGTTCGAACAATTCTGAGGCAAAATGAGATGAATCGCAACTAAGGTAAACATTTAAACTATCTCCTTTACTTTTCTGCTAATTTCAAATAAGGAACAAAAAAATTAAAGTTTCAGAAGAAGAATTGGAGAAGAACCTTGGAAATTTGCTTAGTTATACTCGAACGCTAAAAACAATTGACTTGTTTTTATTGCTTGCTTCTAACGAACCAGGGCCGAGGAAATCCCTTTATGACAACACTGTTTGATTTTTGAATATGGGAAAGAAAACTTTTACACCACCATTCTTTTCTTTTGCTCTATTGTGTTAAAAAACAAATAAAATCTCTCTTCTTCTAGTAATAGTCTCTCTTGGTTGGTTCCCTTTTTTTTGGCTATATATTCTCCGTCTCTCCCCGTTCTCTCGGTTAATTATTCTCTGGTTTTTTTCTCTGTATTCTTTTTTATTTTCTTTCCCTCAATACCCCCTCTCTCTGTTCCTTAGTGGTTAATTCCATTCAGAACTCCCATTTATCGTTTTTCCCTTGATCATGGACCTCGGTATTCACTAACTTCTATGTCGTCCTTATTAACTCCCCGTAACCGTCTTTATTTTTCAGGGAGTTCTCACGTGGAATGAAGGTTGCTCAGCTAGATCCTTGGACTTGAATTGGGCCTCCAACTGTCTTGGGTACGAGTTGGATCGCAAGTAATTTTCTATAAGCCCAGACAAAACGAGCATCTACACCTCTCATGTTATTAATGGTCTAATTACAGTTTTAGCCAATCTACTTTAGTTTACCATCATCTAATTATTTTTTTCACCTTCTTCTTATAGTGTAAGATGGATGAAGATAAGGGGTTTTAGGAGGCATGCAGGAGCTACATATATAGCAGATAGAAGAAGTGTACGAATTTTTCAGAGTCTATGGTAGCTTCGATGACTTTTTCATAATTTTTATTATTAAATTTTTAATAAAAATATTAAATATATAATATTTTATGCGTTAAAATATAAGAATAAATTTTTATACATTGATGATATAAATGAATTCGTATATATTATAAATTTTAAAAATAAATCAAATCTAATTCCATGATCAAGAACAAAAACTTAAGTTTATTGATCATTTAAAAAAATGTTAGATGATCAAACGGAATCATATGAATAATTGGATGATTAAAACATGTAATTTATCTTTGTCGTTTAGTTGGTGAAAAAAAAATTAAACACTTTAAAAAAAATAACACGTTATTTTTAAATTAAACCTCTTATAATTTAACTCTCAATAATCGCCTCACCAAAACCCTAGCTACTTAACTCGCTGCCGCCAATTTCAACCAGCGAGCTACTTTCTCTCACAATCTCCCTTGCTTGGCTCTCGATTATTATAACTGATTTTCGGATATTGATTTTCTTTTACTTCCAGGAATTCAAAAGATTTCTTCTTTTAGAAGTTTCGAAAACGATGTCGGACGAGGAGCAAGAGGAGGAGGAGTTGGATCTCACCTCCCCTGAAGTTGTTACTAAATACAAGAACGCTGCTGAGATCGTTAACAGTTAATCTCTTTTTTAGTTTCTCACTTCCTTTAGCTTATTGGAAATGGCTTTTGAATTTTTTTGAACTTAATATTATTTTTTGGGGTTTTGTGTGTGTTTATGTTCGAAAGTGTTTGGAAATTTGCAGAGGCTTTGCAGTTAGTTGTAAAAGAATGCAAACCGAATGCTAAGATTGTTGACATTTGTGAGAAGGGTGATACATTTATCGGAGAGTAAGTGTTTAGTCTTTAATGTATTTTTATATGTTTTACAATCGATGGTGAAATTAGTGATTTTTTGGATTGTTGTTGTTTCTTTATCAATGTGAAGTCAGACAGGCAATATGTATAAGAATGTTAAGAGGAAGGTTGAGAGGGGCGTTGCCTCCCCACTTGTCTTTCTGTAAACAACACTGTTTGTCATTCTCTCCACTTGCGAGTGACACCTCTGAGCTGCAAGAAGGTGATACGGTGAAGATGTAAGCTTCAAATAGTATTTTCTTTACTCTTAATTTGACATTTTTGAATATTTTGTTGGGATTTAATGTTTTTTCCCTTTATGCAGTGATATGGGTTGCCACATTGATGGGTTTATTGCTGTAGTTGCGCACACCCATGTTGTTCAGGAAGGGCCAGTCACCAACAGGAAAGCTGATGTTGTTGCTGCTGCAAATACGGCTGCTGAAGTTGCCTTGAGGCTTGTCAGGCCTGGGAAGAAGGTAATTGTTCTGCATTCTTTGTTATTCTTGTGTGTTTTCTTCAACTATAGTGCTTATTCCATTTTATTAGTCTTGAGCCAAACTTTTGATTTTCAAGTTGAATTTAGGGGTTGTTTTTAAAATGTGTAAAGACTGTTTTCAGTTTTGACTCTTAAATTCTGAATTTTAATGAATGTCTTTTATTAGCTATGGATCTACATTCAAATGAAGCTTTTTGTCATAGTTACTCTGATAGGGGAATTAGTCTCTCAACACACTTTGCCTTTAGATTTAACTCATGGAAGTGATTGAAAATGTATAATCCAAATTTGAAGGCTTGGCAACTTTGCCGAGGTGATCAATCTTTTGTCGATCTCCAGTTTTCCCTGTTGCCAATATTATGTTTTGTCATGTTAGGCTACCTTAGGCTAGTACATCTTTTATTGTTTTATGCCAGTTGCCCAACATGACCGACGTTTTCTTTATCACTAACATAAAGTGGATTCAACCCTCTTGGCTGTTTTTCTTGAACCGTGGAGGAATACTATCAAGTAAATACTATACTACATTTTTCATTGTTTCAAAGCTTTACTTCATCCACAAATTGGTTTCTTTTCTGGTTATGGCTGGTATTGTTAACTCTTTTTTTTTATCATTTGTTTGTTCACGTGATTTCTACGTGATGAAGATAATCTTGGGATATGGATTTATTTCCAATGTAGCATCTTTTAGTCATAGTTACACTGATAGAGAATCATAGGTGATCATTCCCTTTGTGCATCACTCTCTACCCTGTTTTTTAACCAGCTGATCTTCCTGCTGCTGTGGGAAGACAACTCACAGGAGGTCAATGGTTTCTTTTTCATACTTACAAAATTATGTAACATAATCTGGACTTCCAAAATTTCCTCATATCCTATTTTCCCTATTTGATGAATAATGTTAAAAGCTATGGATCCGCATCCATGCGAGACTTTTGTCAGAGTTACTATAACGGGGGAATGCTTTTAATGTTCCCCCTTTTGAACTAACTGTTGTGGACTGGTTTTCTGATGAATGCATTCTTACTTACTAGTTTCCTTTGTAATTTATATTGTTCATAACTTGCATACTTCTTTAATTTATATTCTCTGTTGTACTCAACTTCTTTTTATTTTTTTGGTTTTAATGGCAGAATAAGGATGTAACAGATGCAATTCAGAAGGTAGCTGCAGCTTATGACTGCAAAATTGTTGAAGGTGTTCTTGGCCATCAACTGAAGCAGTTTGTGATAGATGGAAACAAAGTGATACTAGAGTTGATGATGCGGAGTTTGAAGAGAATGAAGTTTATGCAGTAGATATAGTTGCTTCGACTGGTGAAGGCAAGGCAATTGTCTCTTGTTATTTAACCTTGTTGCTGTACCGATGCTTCTCTCTATTGATCTTGTCCTTTAAAATTTCCATTTGCTAAAATTGCAGCCCAAGCTTTTGGATGAGAAGCAGACAACTATTTATAAGAGAGCAATCGACAAGAATTATCATTTAAAAAAGAAGACCTCTAGATTTATTTTCAGTGAAATAAATCTGAAATTTCCCATTCTTCCATTCTCTGCTAGGTCTGTTATTGTTTACGTATTTGTTATGAATATGCATTGGTTGTCATTTCCGCTGTTTAATGCTTCATGTGGATTTCCTCTGTACAGGGCTTTGGAAGAGAAACGAGCTCGTCTAGGTTTAGTCGAATGTGTGAATCATGATCTCTTGCAGCCATATCCTGTTCTTCACGAGAAGCCTGGTAAGAAATGATGGCTGAAGTCTAATTTAATAGTGATAGGAGATGGAAAGTAGTATCATGTTGACACTATGTGCTCACACAATCTGGACTTCTAATCCTGCAGGTGATTATGTTGCACATATAAAATTCAAGGTGTTGCTAATGCCTAATGGATCAGATCGGATCACATCGCATCCGCTTCAAGAGCTGCAGCCAACTAAAACAATAGACGATCCTGAAATCAAGGCATGGCTAGCTTTGGGAACGAAGACGAAGAAGAAAGGTGGTGGGAAGAAGAAAGGTATGGTGTAATATAATAAGGATGATCTAACATATTCTTTCGTCAGATAAAACATATTCGATAAGATTAGACAGATTTTGAAGGACTTCGTATTGTAGTAAACCCAAGGTGGTAAATGTGTTGCAGGTAAGAAGGGTGAGCCTATGGATGCATCAACAAGTGATGCTGCTACTTGAGGAAAAACAAAACGAACTCTTGTTCTTCTACTTGCTCTCCCCTCCTCTTTTTGCCCCCTTAATCTTTCAATTTTGGTACTTTTGTATCTGGTTGGTTATGAGTACAACAGGCATTGATCCTATTCATAGTTGAATTGGGTTATAATCGAATGTCATCCACAAATTATATCGTATATATGGGTTTTCTAAGATAATATGGAATACCTGTTACTGTTGGTCTTAATTTTTGGATTTTAAGTGATATTGCAAACCCAATGTCACCCAATTAGTTATGTTGTTGGAATCAGATTTGATTTGCCGATTGAGTGACGGCGCATACGCACAACTGTTTTGGACGGAGATAGTGTAAATTAAATATAAAATTATACATATAGTAAAGACGTGATTTTAATGACATTAAATATTATCTGTGTAAAAATTTTAATTTTATAAATTACAACTAATTAAAGTCCAAAATCACTTTAAAATCAATTACATTTGACTCATCAGGCAAGTTAATTGGATTATGGAACCGGGATGTTTAGGTTTGTTTTTGATTTTGTAGAACTGTTATTAGCAATTCTAAATTGGATTTACTGAAGTCTGTCGAAGAGGGATTTTTTTTTATTTATCAAAAATGACTTTTTGCTGCTAATACAGGAACATAAGAGAAAAACAAGCATACGAGCTTGCTTTGGCCTCTACAGCACTAATGCTGCAACCTCCCTTGGCGGCTCATCAAACACAAATTCTTTAACGGTTCTTCTATTCGTCATCTTTGCTAACATAACCACCACAACTTTCATATCCCTCTGAATACGCTTCGTTTTCACCTCCCAATCTCTACGCAGCAGGGCTCTGATAGCAGCAACAATGACATTGTTCGACAAGGCACAAGATGTATAATTAAGAATCTTTGAAACTTAAAGATTGTTCGTCTCTACCTTCACCCATCGGTGACATAGTCTCCAAGTATGTGTCAATGCTTCGTGTACCGACCATAATGCTGCAAATAGCACTGAACATATGCCAATAGTCCTCGAGAACCCAAAGAGCCATAAACGTTGCGCATTCAGAATCACTCCACCTGCATCAACCATATTGTCCTTGTCCACATTGCACCATCAACCTTCACTTTGACCCAATCTGCTTGCATTTATTTTTCACGAACCTTGATTTCTCACATGGTTGTCGGAACATTGCCGAGCTTTGCTGCTTGTGATGATGTTGTTAACCATTGGGTTTCTCCTGAAAATAATGCTATCTTTTTTCAAGAAATTCTCATCAAAGAGAATACCATTACTTTTCTTCCAAATATTCCAACGTACAAACAACAAAATAAGATGTCCCAGCTTCATCCATTAATTGCAAAGTTTCCTTGGCTGCGTAGGTTTACCAGCAACCAATCCGTCAATGGCAAGGACACAAATTCATCCCACTTATCTCGTTTAACCAGGCTAGTCCAGACTAAGCTGACCGATTTACAAATCTTCATCAATTTTATTTTTGCATGCACTACATATCCTTTCATGTCATATTTCAAACGATTAATTCGAAATTTGTAAGGATCCTTCCCAAAATCACCAACCAAAGAAACTCGTTGTGCAACATCCAATCGCCGAACGAATTTCCAGCAGGCTCCGTTCTCGTCGTTCTCCCTTGCATTAGCGCCTCATAAGCAAAATTTATAGTGAAAACTCTCGTACTTTCCCATTGTCAGCCTAAGGTATCCGCTTTGAGGGGTCGAACTATTGCAATTTTGCACAAAACTCTCCTAGGTAAGATTGAATTCAGTGTGCACCAATCCTAATGACCAGATTCAAAAGTCATTGAAGCTATAGGCGTTGGGTGTGGTTGTCCATTCCCCATGTATTTGGTAGCTAAAGGCCCCTCATCGTCTAACCATTGGTCGTACAAAAAGTCGATCTTTCTACCATAATGAACATTTCAATTTATGTTGTGAATCTGTAATGCACTAAAATTTCATTGAGGACTAAATTGGTAAATAAAAATATTTCGAAGACTAGTTTGATAATTTTTATACATTATAGAATTAAATCTAAATTATGGGATGAATGATTAATTCTTAGAACTTAATTTGTGGAAGATTAATAATTAAATTGAAAGAAAAAAATTTATGAACAAAGGTTTTTTTTTTTTTAAATATTTTCAAAAATCAATACAAATATTTTATTTTCACATAGGTTCATCTCATCAAGTTAATTTGTATTCATTCCGTGATCACATTTTATGATTAAATTTATATTTTTAGTTTTTTTCTAAAAATTGAGATATTATATGATTTAAATAATTTTAAATTTTGTGTGGTGTTTTAATATTTTTTACATGTAATTGATCTTCGAGTCTAAATTTCACTCTAGTTTCAAACACAACCCTCTGAAATTATAACCTTAAACACATATTTTTTTAAAATCTTTTATAATTTTTTTTTATAAATGTTTGATCATATTGAATTTAAAATAACTAATGTCGAATTTATTTTTATTAAAGAATATACATTTTATTGTAAAACTATTTTCGATTCTAAAATAATTTGGACTTTTTGAAAATATGTATAAATACATTAATCATGGAAATGAAAATATCAATTTTCATTTGAAAAGCAAAAATAAAGTTTTTTTCTTTCTTTTTGCCCAGGCAAAAGATGAGAAGAAAAAGAATAAAAGAGAATGCATTTTTGTAATTAAATGCAGAAATGGATATACATATACTGGAAAGATCTAATTAGTGTCCGTATGAGAAGCGCGTGATTCTTGCTCACTCACATTATGAACGGTATCTTTCATAAATAAAATACGAGGAAGTTTAAAAAGCAATAATTTAATTTAAAGTTAAAAAATGATAATTTTTGAAATATAATTAAAAATATGATAAAAAAATATATTATATTTTAATTGTAAATTAAACCGACTAACAGCAGAGCTACCCACGAAATATCCCTTCTACAAATAATTAAAATAATGACAAATATTCGTACGAATGGAATCCGATCCATAGAAAGCCGAAACCGAATCCCGGCCTGCCTCAGCAGAAAAACCGCCCCCGGTATTATTTTCCACTCGGCTCTCTCTTCCTTAAAAATTCCACCGCCACCATTTCCCACTCCACAAACAAACGATCTTCCCAATTTACTCTTTCTCCTTTTTATAAATTTCTTTGAAAAATGGATACCAACCTCGGATCAGTTGACAGTTGCAAACCAAGTTCCAACGACGTTTGCAGTCCACCAAACGGCAACGTTTCCACCATCCAAAGTTCCGTTTCTCTCACCGTCGTCAACGGCTCTGAAGCCACTCTGGGCCGTCACTTAGCTAGGCGGCTCGTTCAGATCGGGGTGAAAGATGTTTTCTCCGTTCCCGGGGATTTCAATTTGACTTTGCTTGACCATTTGATTGCCGAGCCAGGGCTTAACTTAGTCGGCTGCTGCAACGAGCTCAACGCTGGGTACGCAGCTGACGGTTACGCTAGATCACGTGGCGTCGGCGCTTGCGTTGTGACGTTCACCGTTGGTGGGCTCAGCGTCTTGAACGCCATCGCCGGTGCTTATAGTGAGAATCTACCGCTTATTTGCATCGTTGGTGGACCCAACTCCAATGACTATGGAACGAACCGGATTCTTCACCATACTATTGGCTTGCCTGATTTTAGTCAAGAGCTTAGATGTTTCCAGACTGTTACTTGCTATCAGGTACTGTTCTTTCTTCTTCCCTTCCCCTGTTTTTTTTTTTTGTAGTTTTTAGTTTGATCATAAACAAGTGTTCTTTCTTTTTTTACTAGGCTGTGGTGAATAACTTGGAGGATGCTCATGAATTGATCGACACAGCTATTTCAACTGCTTTGAAAGAAAGCAAGCCTGTTTATATCAGCATCAGCTGTAATTTGCCTGCAATTCCACACCCCACTTTTAGCCGCGAGCCTGTTCCGTTTTCACTCTCTCCAAAGTAATTTGTTTTTCTTCTCTTTCCAAGTTACTCCAAGATTGTTTAGCGATTTGTTTTCACGTCGATTAATTTTATTTTCCGTAATGGATGTAGATTAAGTAATAAGATGGGATTAGATGCGGCGGTGGAGGCGGCTGCAGAGTTCTTGAACAAGGCGGTGAAACCGGTTATAGTAGGTGGACCGAAGCTGCGTGTTGCAAAGGCATGTGAGGCTTTTGTTGAGTTGGCCGATGCTAGCGGTTATGCCGTGGCGGTGATGCCATCGGCTAAAGGGCTTGTCCCCGAGCAACATCCTCATTTCATCGGGACATATTGGGGCGCTGTGAGTACCGCCTTTTGTGCCGAGATCGTTGAATCCGCTGACGCTTACTTATTTGCCGGACCTATTTATAACGATTACAGCTCGGTCGGGTACTCTCTACTTCTTAAGAAAGAGAAGGCAATTATTGTGCAGCCTGAACGGGTAGTGATCGGTAATGGGCCTGCATTTGGTTGTGTTTTGATGAAAGATTTCCTTAGAGAGCTTGCTAAGAGGCTCAAGCACAATAATACTGCTTATGAGAATTACCATAGGATTTTTGTCCCAGAGGGACATCCCCTGAAAGCAGCACCTAAAGAGCCTCTGAGGGTAAATGTTCTGTTTCAGCATATACAGAAGATGCTTTCCGGTGAATCCGCTGTCATAGCTGAAACCGGGGATTCTTGGTTTAATTGTCAAAAGCTGAAGTTGCCTACAGGGTGTGGGTGAGTATTAGTCCTCAACTTAGAATATGAACAAAAAACTCGAAATGGGATTTGATATTGAATTCAATGTTTTTTTGGCAGGTATGAATTCCAAATGCAGTATGGATCAATTGGGTGGTCAGTTGGTGCCACTCTTGGATATGCACAGGCCGTTCCAGAGAAACGCGTCATTGCTTGCATTGGCGATGGTAGTTTCCAGGTACGTACTGTCATTTTTTTTTTTGCCAGTTGCGTGGGGGGAAAAACACCTTTGAAGTTGATTCACATGCTTACAATGTTGTATAGGTGACCGCACAAGATGTGTCCACAATGCTGCGATGTGGGCAGAAGACCATTATCTTCCTCATCAACAATGGTGGCTACACCATTGAAGTTGAGATTCATGATGGACCATACAATGTGATCAAGAACTGGAACTACACTGCCCTGGTTGATGCAATTCATAACGGTGAAGGCAAGTGCTGGACATCCAAGGTGAGTCGAAGTCCAAACTTCATACATCGCTTTGCTCAAATCGAATTAATACTAAGAATTTGTTATTGTTATAGGTATTTTGTGAGGAAGAGCTCATTGAAGCAATTGAGACGGCAACAGGAGCCAAGAAGGACTGCTTATGCTTCATTGAGGTGATAGTTCACAAGGACGATACTAGCAAAGAGCTGCTGGAGTGGGGATCTAGGGTCTCTGATGCTAATAGCAGGCCCCCAAATCCTCAGTAAACTCTTTTCGCTGCCTTCGACATGGGATGTTTCATGCTTTAACCTTTTCAAGTTCATGTGAATTTCTAGTATGAGTTATGAATTAAAAATCTGCTCTTCTTTTTTTAATCATTTGAAAAATATGCTGCGGATAGTTGTTGATATTTGTGTTTATAGCCTGGTTTCATTTCTATTTGTATTGGGCAGTTATGTGGTGCGGTGTCTTAGTATACGACTAAAATAAGACGTTATCGATTTTGTTATTATTTTAAATAATAAAACATATAAAAAATGACTGAAAATATCATTATTTTGATCGTTATAATTACCTATATAGGTAAACGCGGTAAAAAAAATTCAGTTAAAAAATGATATTTAGGTAGTGTTTTATCATAAATACCATTTTTATCGGATTTTTTTTCGTGTTTACCTATTTAGGTAATTATAACTGGTTAAAATAATGATGTTTTCGGTCATTTTTTATCGATTTTATTATTTAAAACAATAATAAAATCGATAACGCTTTATTTTAATCGTATATTAAGACGCCGCACGTGATCGTTTCCCATAGGGCCTTTAAATAAAATGCTCCATTAACTATGGAGTTATAAAATGGTCTCTTACTTTGTTTGAGGCTTATAACTATTATAAATTATAAAATAATCACTTAATTATTTATATATTTAGACGTATTTTTTTGTTAAAAATATTGACAACCGTTTGAAATGAATGTTAATGTGATTAAAATTTAAGTTGCATTTTGAGAATTAATTTTTCGTTTATATTATAGGGTTGAGTAAGTGTTTAAAATACTATATTATAAAGTAAGTGTTGAAAGTGATGGTGGTCTCACTAGACATGATTAAAATATTATTTTATGATATTATAAATAATATGTTAACATTTAGTTCAAATAGTCATCAATTTCATAATAATTTTATAATAAAAAAGACGAGTTTAGAATATATAAATAGTCATATGATTATCTTATAAATTTTAATAATAGAGAGATTTAATAAAATAGTACTTATAATCGGAAATTATTTTATAATTTTTAATAATTAATTACTCAACAAAAGGTTATTATTTGTATAGTTTAACCCTAATAATTTGATACAAAGGACTAGTTGAGAGACGAAAATGCAATATGGTATAAGTAACGTAGGACTGCTTAAACTGCCTACTGAAATTTCTGATAGATATTTTTAAGCTATGAAAGGCAAAGAGGATCATGAGTTCATGACTTATCTTCATTAGCAGATTTTTGTTCTTCCTTAACAGATTTACGTGGATCATATGGAAAGATCGAAAAGCTCAGTGTCCTATGAATAGAATGTGTCCCAAAACAATCGTATTCAGACAAACGACAGTTGTCGGTTGTTCAGCAATTGCAAAAGACCTAAAAGTGGCCACTTGTGGTGTAAATAGTCTTCCAGAAACCTACATGGGTCCTGTTTTGATCGTTTTCTATTGTGGTGTTCAATTGGACGATTCGGTTAATTGATATTATCTAAAATTTATTAATCGAATTTTTTTTCTTTTTAATCGCTTATTGAATCGAATTTTTTTAAATTTTTTTAATTGAACCGAACAAAGTTTGATTATTTCGGTCGGTTAATCAAGTTAACCGAAATTTATAAATATTATATAAATTATATATTTAATATTCTCGGTTAATTCAATAAAAATTGAAGTTTAAACACTCCTAAAATTAGGGGTGAGCATTCAATCGAGTCGAGTCAAAATTTTTTTGAGTTATTCGAGTTGACAAGTCGTATTTTATAACTTGAACTTAACTTGAAATTTTTTCGAGTCGAGTTTAAGTTATTCGAGTCAAGTTATTTGATGTTCTAATTTTCCTACTTTCTCTAACAATGTAAGATATATATTTCATATTCTTTTCACATTATAATATTTTTTAATATATCAAATATAATCATAAGTTATAAAATATATTCATAAGATCAAATTATAAAATATATTCACATTATAATGTTTTTTAATAGTATTTTAAAGGGTAAAAATATTGATGAGAGTATAAAGGAGTCAAGGAATTGATGGGAAGAAAGAATTTGCAAACAATTACAATCAAAAGATCAAATTGAGTAAAATGCAAAGTTAAGGGATTAAATAAAAAAGTCCATTTTTAGTAAAATAATAATAATTGAAGTTATATAGGTATTCTATAGAGGCATATGAGCATGTGGTTCAAATTTGATGAAAAACGAAATTAAAATACATGATGAATTGAAGAAACAATGAAATTATGAAAAATTGAGGGACTAAATTGAAAGATATAAAATTTGTTATCAAAAAGAGAAATTGAAAGTACATATGTATTCTACAATGATTTAGGAGCATATGGTTCAAATTGGGTAAAAAAATTGACTTAAAATAAGGAGAAATTGAAGGAATAGTGAAATCAGCGACTAAATAGTAAAACCGTCAAAATACTTAGTCAATTTTTTGGTTTTTCAAGTAACTCAAAATTTTAAAATTTCAACTCTACTCGAACTCGAAAATCGAATTGATAATTCCAATTGGCTCGAATTAATCGAAATTGAAAAAAAAAAATCGATTTTTCGAGTCGAGTCGAGTTTTGCTCACCCCTACCTAAAGCTAAGTAATATATAAATAATATATAATATATTAAATATTTAATATTTCAGTTATTTTGGTTAATTAATCGATATTGAACCGAATAAACCGATAATCGAAATTTGAAAAAATTATTAGCCGTTAACTAATCGAACCTAAAATTAATTGACTGATTTTTTTATTCAATCGACTAATTAGGTAAATACCAATAACAAGTTAGGTAAATACCAATTAGGTCAATATTAGATTGGTTCAATAACAAGTCATATCATTTACAGATTGAGTCAATTACATGTCAAATTCATAATAGGTTTGATTGATAACAAGTTGAATAATATTAATTATTTACCAGGTTAATTTCAGGTTCGAATTTATATCAGATCAGATACAGGTCGAGTTCAATTCTCACATTATCGAGTTCGTTTCTCACATTATCAAGTTCAATTCAAGTTCAAGTCAGGTTCATATCCAAAATAACTAGGTCTAAATCAGTTTTAGGTCAACACCAGTCCAGACTCGAATTAATTTCATATTATCACCACCTTAAATCATAAATAATTCTAATTCAAAACGATTTGAGTCAGTTTTAGGGATGAAGTCAGTTTTTTACCTCCCTAGTGAAAACATTGCATTCATATCATAAATGGCTTGAAGAAACGGAGGAAGGGAAGGGGGAAAAAATGAGTAAAAGTCTAAATGTGGTTGGCTGGTCCGATTCTATTAATTAAAGGGCCAGCTTTGCATCAATTCCCCAATCAAGTCTTCCCTTTGTTTTTAATTTTTCCAAAAGTTTGAAACTTCAAAACCAAGATGCTGCCCTTGTCCTCAATCCTCGTTCACCACAAACGTCTGACTCTCACATAAATAATAGCCGACAAAAACTGGCAAGCAACACGCGTTTTCTATCAACAACTGCACACAAAACACTCTTAGACCCTTGTTTCTTGGCATCTCCTCTTCCATTCTTCATTTTTGGGTTGCCAAAAAGGATGTAGGATATGCTACAAGCTTATGCATTCCTCCACCTATTCCCAGTCTTATGTTGTTAGTATTAGTTGTATGGATATCCCTCCTAACTGTTACAAATGAGGATTTCACCGTTTTCATGTATTTTCTTCAATTCATATCTAGTTGCAGCTTTCTTTAGCATACATGCAGTTTCGGTTTCGGGCCAATGTCGTAGCGATCAGGGACGGTTGTTACTCGAGTTGAAAAACACCTTCAATTCTAATTCAACTTCTTCAGGAAAGCTAGCCACGTGGGATCAAACTACGGATTGCTGTTCCTGGGATGGTGTAGCATGTGATGCTGCTGGCCTGGTTATCCGTCTTGACTTGAGCAATCAATCAATTTCTGGTGTAATGAACGATTCGAGTAGTCTTTTCTGTTTACAACATCTTCGGCAACTCGATTTGTCTTACAACAAACTCGTGCATGCTTTTCCTTCTGCGTTTGACAAGTTGGAGAATTTGAGTTTCCTCAATTTGTCAAATGCAGGCTTCACGGGGCAGATTCCAGCTGCGATTTCGAGCATGACAAAGTTGGTTTGTCTCGATTTATCTGTGAGTTCACTTCTTGGAAGATCATTGAAACTTGAGAAGCCGAACCTAGAGATGCTTGTTCGAAATCTTACAAAACTTCAATTCCTTCATCTTGATGGGGTGAATATTACAGCAAGGGGAAATGAATGGTGCCAGACCGTATCATCCCTTACCGATCTGCAAGTGTTGAGCATGTCCAACTGTTTTCTGTCAGGACCTATAGATTCTTCACTTTCCAAGCTTCGATCGCTCTCTGTAATTCGACTCGACAACAACAATTTGTCTGCTTCAGTTCCTCAGTTCTTTGCTGCATTCTCAAATTTGACATCCCTTCGTCTTAGTACCGCTGGTTTGAGTGGAAGACTCCCGGAAGAAGTTCTCCAGATACCTACACTGCAGATTCTTGACTTGTCGAAGAACGAGTTACTAGAAGGTTCGTTTCAAGAGTTTCCTCTGAATGCTTCTCTTCAGACATTGAGACTTAGTGACACAAAGTTTGGGGGGAAACTACCAGAATCTATTGGTAACCTTGGGCAATTGACAAGAATAGAGCTTGCAAGTTGCAATTTCAGTGGAACAATACCGAAAACAGTGAGGAACCTTACTCGACTCGTCTATCTGGATTTTTCTAACAACAACTTTTTTGGTCCTTTGCCATCCTTCTCATGGTCAAGAAATCTTACGCATATAAACCTTGGTTCTAATCAGTTAAATGGATCAATTCATTCCACAGACTGGTCAGCCCTTTCTAATCTAGTAAGCATTGACTTACAAAACAACACATTAAGCGGAAACATACCACCTACTTTGTTTGGGATTCCATCACTGCAGAAAATATTTCTTTCCCAAAACCTATTCAATGGCAGCCTCGGTGACCTCCATGGTGAGACTACTTTTCTGCTTGATACCCTTGATTTAAGTAGCAACAAGCTACAAGGACAATTTCCAATGTCTGTTTTTGAGCTTCAAGGTCTTAAGATCCTGACAATGTCTTCGAACAACTTCAGTGGGTACATACAATGGAATGACATTCAAAAGTTGAGGAATCTTTCCAGTCTTGATCTGTCATATAACAACTTGTTCATTGATGCAACCTCTACTGATTCTGCCGTGTCTTCCTTTCCCAACATTACCACATTGAAGTTGGCTTCCTGCAACTTGAAACAATTCCCTGGTTTCTTGAAAACTCAACTCAGGTTAAACCATTTAGACCTTTCAAAAAACCAGATTTCAGGGGAAATACCCAGTTGGGTTTGGGAATTTAGAAGCCTTGATTACTTAAATCTTTCTCAGAATTTCCTTACAAAATTTGAAAGACCTCTGCAGAATATTACATCTTCACTAATTGTTGTCGACCTTCATGGCAACCAGCTCCAAGGGCAAATAGACCATATTTCACCACATGTCTCCTATCTGGATTACTCAAGAAACAATTTCAGCTCTATTTTGCCACCTGATATTGGTGACTTCCTCCAGTTTGCCTATTTCTTCTCTCTCTCAGGTAATAACTTACAGGGAGGTATCCCAAGGTCGATATGCAAAGGTTCATATCTTCGAGTACTTGATCTGTCTAATAATTCCCTGAGCGGTCAAATTCCTGAATGCCTGATTCAGATGAGTGTGTTTGTTGGAGTACTGAATCTAAGGCGAAACAATCTTTGCGGCAACATCCCTGACACATTTCCAGTAAACTGCAGCCTACAAACTCTAGATCTCAATCGGAATTTACTGCAAGGAAAGGTTCCAAAATCCTTGGTCAACTGCAAAAAACTGGAGGTTTTAGACCTTGGAAACAATCAGGTTAATGATACATTCCCATGCCATTTGAAGAATATAACTAGATTGCGTGTCCTTGTTTTACGAGCCAATAGATTTAATGGGAAAATGCATTGTTCAGAGAAGGCTCCCTGGCCTATGCTTCAGATTGTGGACTTATCTTCAAACAGTTTCAGTGGTACACTGCATGAAACATGCTTGTTGACCTGGAAGGCCATGCAAGTTGTTGAAGATGAAACTCTATCAGAGCTTAACCATCTCCGTTTTGAGGTTCTAAAGTTCAGACCATTTTATTATCAGGATGCAATAACAGTTACCATGAAAGGTTTAGAGCTGGAGTTGCTTAAGATCCTAACTGTGTTTACCTCCATTGACATTTCGTGCAACAACTTCCAAGGGCCGATACCAGAAGTGATTGGAACTTTCAAAGCACTTTATGTCCTTAACTTTTCACATAATGCTCTCACAGGGTTGATGCCATCATCTTTGGGAAACCTATCTCAGCTGGAGTCTCTAGACCTCTCAAGTAACAATTTACATGGCGAGATCCCTATCCAGCTAGCAGAACTCAATTTTCTTTTCATTTCTTAATGTCTCCAACAATAAGTTAGTGGGATGGATCCCAAAAGGCACCCAGATTCAAACGTTTTCAGAAGCTTCATTTGAGAATAATCCAGGATTGTGTGGGCTTCCTCTGAATACAGACTGTGCGAATGAACCTTCACCAGCACCCCATACAGCACAAGAAACAGATGGATTTGATTGGCAATTCATATTCATTGGAGTGGGGTTTGGTGTAGGAGCAGCTCTATTTGTTGCACCCTTGATATTTTGGAAGACAGCAAGTAAATTGGTCGATGATAATATTGACAAATTCCTTAGAGTAATGCTTCCAAAGGTGGGTTGGACTTGCACACGCCCAGATCATAGGAAGGTTGATACAGATGAAAATCTTGAAGACAACACAGAAAGTGATGGAAAAGATACGGAGAGCAAGGAGAAGATCGAAGAATATCGCGGGAGATATTGCGTGTTTTGCTCCAAACTTGACATAACCCGGAAGAAGGCAATCCATGATCTAAGTTGTACCTGCCATGATTCCTCATCTTTATCTTTTCCTTCTTCAACCTCTCCCTTTTATCCTTAGGCCCTTTTTTTATTTATTTGTATGTATAAAAGAAAGAGAAAATAATCTCAGTGACCAAAAATCCCATATAATATACGATTTTAACCAACTTTTTCCGGATTTGCCAAAATGACCAACAAAATCGCAATGCGATCGCTAATTCGCAACGCGATCTCCATTATCGCAAATCAGTTTCTAGATTCGCAACGCGATTATGACTATCGCAATGCGATTTTCCAGTTTCGCGTTGCGATTTTCCCAATTCGCAATGCGAATAAGTAAATCGCAATGCGAATTTGGAAAATCGCAATGCGATACTGACTATCGCAATGCAATTTTCCTAATTCGCATTGCGATTTACGTATTCGCGTTGCGATTTTCATAATTCGCAATGCGAATTAGGAAAATCGCAATACGAATACGTAAATCGCAATGCGAATCTTACTATCGCAATGCGATTTACATAGCGCCATTCGTATTAACGCGTATTTTTTTTTCAAATTCCAAACACGAATTTTTTCTTAATAAATCGGAAACTGAACCGTCCACAGTAATGGCAACTCATAACCTCAAACCTAAAATCACAACACTCAGTCCCATCTTCATCTCTCACTCTCTACGGCGAAATCCGTCCCCATCTCCGAAGATTTCTTTCCCCATCGCCGGCGAAATCCCTCACAACCATTCACAGTCAAAAATCCCTCACAATCATTCAGAAATGGAAAATCAACCTCCGAGGGTTAGTTTGTTTTATTTTTATTTTGAAATTTTTGCATTATTTAGGTTTTTCATATTGAGATTGATGATAAGTTTACTGGTAATTTCAATAATAGATTAACCATTTCACTTAGATTTCTTATTAAATTCATTCGATTGCTGCCAATACTGCTAAACTGTTTAGCCTGTGAAGTTAGTATTTGTCTTTGTTTTGTCTTTTGGTTGAAGTAATGCAGAAGAAGAATAGTTTCGAGAATGAAAATCGCAACGCGGAAATAACTATCGCAACGCGAAATAAAAATCGCAACGCGAAACCAAAATCGCATTGCGATTTTCATTTCGCGTTGCGATTTTCATTTCGCGTTGCGATTCTCTCGTTGCGATAGTCATTTCCGCGTTGCGATTCTCATTATCTCGTTGCGATTTCATTTCAACCAAAGACAAAACAGTGTTGCAAATTTTAGTTTCAAGAATAAACTACTATTTATGTTTATTGTTTTTGGTATATCTTGACATTGTAGTTTTTGGTATATCTAACTTGGTATGTTATTGTTTTTGTAGAAATTTTTTTCGGCTTCATTGACATTAAGGAATAAAGTTAGCCTAGCCACTACAATTGCTTCGAAGCTTTCACCTGCACAAGAAAATTGTTTGAGGAAACCTGCTTCGGGCCATGGCTGAGAGTACAGCATCCAGGTGGAGATGCTAATTTGACCCATTTGTGGCTTCAGACCATGACTAGCGATCTACCCGACAGTATACAACGTGGTGAGGAGAGATATGGTTTCATTTTCCACCGGCGTATACTTGTTTTGGGAGGAAGGAGTTCTGCTTAATCACTGGTCTACGATTCGGACACGATGATGTAGGCCGGTACACTCGTCATATCACCCCGCCCATCATGGTTATCCAGGGTTTTTCCTGATGAGTCAATAGAGAAGCCGAACTTACATGTCGACGACATGAAGAAATTGTTTAATAAGAAAGATGAAAGCCGAACTTACATGTCGACGACATGAAGAAATTGTTTAATAAGAAAGATGATTTTACTCGGATGAATGATGTCGATGTTGTCCGTAGTATGCCTTATACTATTTTGTATGCCGGCTTTTTAGGCAGAGAGGCCAGACAACCTATTCCTCAGGAGCTAATATTATTGGTAGAGGACCTAAATGCATGGAATCTGTTTCCGTGGGGTTCGTATATATGGAAAGCTACCTGACTAAGTTGTCGTCTGCCTTTGATGACCGCAATTGTTTGTAGATTTGGATATCGAGGCCTTTCCCGCCATGAAGACATATGCAATAAAAACTTCAAATGATATTCCCAGGGCTATTTCCTGGAAGAGGAAACGTCTGTTGGATTGGGAAGACTTAATACCATATGCGACAGTAAATAATGTAAGTTATCACAAATACTATCATATATAAACAAGTTATTAATAGTAGACGTTTAACTTTGTTTGAGTTTTTATATTTTTAGGAGGCCAACATTCCATTAATGAGACTGACACCCACGGAGGCTGAGCTTGCCACTGATTGGTGGCAAGCTAGTCAGCGTTTTCTTGATGGCACGAATGATGAGCAACCTCCACTTCCTCCACTTCGAGAGCCATCACCTCACCCAGAGCCATCACCTGATCGACCTGACTATACACCTCTACAACGAGAGCCATCACCTATCCCGTCACATCATCAAGCCTCTTCTCCACCATCACCTCATGATAGGCGACCGACAAAGATGCCACGACTTCTATCTCCCTGTTCTCCACCTCCACGGGATGAGTCAAGGGAGTTACGTGATGAGGTCAATGCCTTGCGTGAGGAGATCGGTACTCTACGCGATAACGATGGTGCATGGCGTGTGGAGGTGTCTACTTTACGTGGTGAGGTTGCCGCTCTACGTGAGATGGTAGTATCGTTGCAGAATGAGGTTCATACTCTACACAACGAGGTAAGTTTAAGATTTTCCATATTTAACTTGATGATAAATTTACTCGTAATTTCACTTAAATTAACCATTTCACTTAGATTACTTAGTAAATTTATTCGGTTGCTGCCAATACTGCTAAACTGTTTATTAACACTGTGAAGTTAGTATTTGTCTTTTTATTTTGTCTTTTGGTTGAAGTAAATTTATTCAGTTGCTGCCAATTCTGCTAAACTGTGTATTCTTTAACACTGTGAAGTTAGTATTTGTCTTTGTTTTGTCTTTTGGTTGAAAGTTTGAAATATATTTGTCTTTGTTTTCACTGTTTAAATATCATGTCTGTTTATTTACTGATATTTGTATTTAATTATTTAGCGGACCAATAAGGTGGATGCTTTACGTCGGGTTTTTCTTGCACGACAGAGTTCACGCATCAGACGACGTGCACGTGCTATTAAGTCTCCGTATACCCCAATAGTGCGAAGACACCGCAAGAAGAAGCCCGACTCGCCTGTCCCTCAAGAGTCCACTCCTATCGTTGAAGAGGCCCCTATCATTCCTCGAGAGTCCCCTCCCACCGTTCAAGAGGCCACTGTCATCGTTGAAGAGGTCCCTCCCACCATTCAAGAGCCCGATTCACATGGCGTCATATGTAGATTCTTGAGAAACCCTCTGACGTGCCGGACATGATGGATTCAAGTTGGCTCTCGTATGAGTTACCGGCCAGTACCATACCGGTATCTGAAGTGGAGAGGAAACAACTACCGGACACAATTCTGGATAACACCCTTTGGGCTAAGACCGTAGTTGATTTTTATCTACATGAGCGAAGCCAGGGGTGTTTCACTGACATATGCAAGCTCAACGATGATATCTATTTGTTGCTTGATCGGTCTTGGTGGGGCGTATTATTAGGGGTCGAAGACAATGGCTATTTCGATGGAGGGGTAAGTCTTTTATTTTTCTTATATTTTAATTTGATTATTTTTTTTAAATTTATGTAAGTTACTAATATATGTCTTTTTTTGTAAAACAGTATATCGATGCGTGGGTGTCACGTCTTCTAATAATTAGGAAACTTAAGGAAAATAAAAGAAATGCACGATATACAATTATGCCGACGTCTTTTAACGCCGTTCACTTGAAGAATCAACGAGATGAATCATTTGCGTTGGGCAATGGACAAGCTAAACTTTATCCTGCATGGTGGGAGGTCGATAAGGTTAGTTTTTATTTTAGATTGAGTTTAAAGGTATTCATAAATAAGTGCGCAAATGAATGAATTATTACTTATGATTGCAGGTGTTTATCCCTGTTTTGGAACGTAACCATTGGCTTCTCGTCGAGCTTCAGATCCCATCCCTTAAGGCAATAATATATGACAGCATGATAAATTACATATCATTGGCTGATTTAAGAGATGTTATTAAGGGATGGAGCTCTTATTTGGCTAAATTCTTGGATGCGATAAATTATTGGACTCGTTCTAGAAACAAGAAGCCAAAGAAGCTCAATATTACAGTTAGCAGAGACGAGACCGCACCACAACAAACGAAAGGACCCAGAGGGGATTGTGGTCCTCTCGTATGCTTGGCGTTGGACCGTTTGATCACAGGAAGTATAAGTATCTACCTCCCACCGATATAGATAGAGCTGCAGTAGGCTTGTGGTTTCGACATTATATGGCTAGATCGATATACGAGACGCTGCCTACCTGCATCCGCGTTATAAAAATGTCCATAAATAATTGGTATGTTTATAGGATTGTGGTTTGAAAATGTTTGGTTAAGGTTTGAGCAAATGTTTGTTTATGCAGGTTAATCTCAAAGTGAGCTGCGTGAAAATGATGTATGGCTGCAAAAGTTGATTCAATAGTAGAAGTGTTATTTTCTCTAAGAATTATTGCTTATTTTTTGATTGTTTAATTGATTTGTAAAAGGTGATTTGTAAAAGTTGATTTGTTTAATTGATGTTAACATAATTCTTATTTGTGCTTGTTTAATTGATTGAAATATAATGGTTGATTTTGTTGATTTCAACCTGCATTATGTTGAAGGCAAAAAGTACTATCGCAATGCGAAATGAAAATCGCAACGAGAGAATCGCAACGCGAAATGAAATCGCAACGAGATGATCGCAACGCGAAATTAAATTCGCGTTGCGATTTTCATTTCGCATTGCGATTCCCTCGTTGCGATTTTCATTTCGCATTGCGAAATTCGCGTTGCGATTTTCATTTCGCATTGCGATTTTCTCGTTGCGATTTTCATTTCGCATTGCGATAGTAATTTCCGCGTTGCGATAGACATTAAGATGATTGCCTATTAAGTGATAACAACTGAACAGATCATAGCAATTTTCAAACTCAAGTTACTAATACATACCTAACTGAAAATGTTAAAAGTTCACACATAAAATCTACATAATACAACGTTTGCATTTAAAACACCTAAGTTAACAGTCCCAAAAGGTGAAGCCAGTTGTGATTGGGATTTTAAAGATGATTGCGATTTTGATTGCCTTTTTCTTGACACCATATGAGCTTTGGATTTTGATGATGATCCATATTTTGGTAGAGGAAAAGATGATTGTGATGGCACTGGTGATCCACATGTCAACCTTGTATGACCACTTTCCTTGCATCGACTACATGTCGATCTCTTCTTCTCTTCACCCTTAGACGGTATACGATCGTGACTTTTTGGTCGGCCAGGTAGCCTTCTGTCCATGGCTGGTGGCAAAACTGTTTGTAAGTCATCTGGTATGTCCCACTCAGAAGGATGGAATAGGGTAGACAATCTCGGCATAAGTCTGTCGATATACTTCTGTAGTGTAGCAATCCATAGCGTATGTACTTGAATCATCTTGGTTTAGATGAAGAGCAACTTTTATAACATGGACACACGGATAACCAGATGTTTGCCATTTCATACAACTACACGTCCTTGCATTTAGATCGACAAGCCCATTTAAGTTATTATCCAGTACTTCAAACAAAGTGTTTGAACATGGTTCAACTCTCCATGACGTTGACTTCACAACACGTTTCGTTATCTTTTTTTCTTTCCATGGTGTAACACGATGTTCCAATGTTCCTGTAAATTTAAATAAATAATACTTAGTAAAATTTATGATAAGTTACGAATTCAAAGAAATAATACTTGCATGGTTTCTTTTCTTGTAGTACCACTGTTGAATAGAGGCTCGAAAAAACTCCATTAACATAGTAATGGGTAATTTCCGGGAATGACGACTTAGAGCGTTGATTGATTCTGCACTATTAGACGTCATGAAACCATATCTTGCTCTAAGTTGATGTACTCTTGACCATCTTTCAAACCCGACATCTTCTGGTGTTTGAGCACACTGAGGCAAAACACGTCTTAAACAGTTTATATGCTTATTGAAATCCACTTCCCGATAAGCTTTTACAGCCTTCCAGTATGTCCATTTGTGCTTTTTTATACCAACAGACCTTGATTTTAGATTTCTATACAAATGAACACCACAAAGTCCATGAAAAGCATCTGGGAAACACCTTCTAACAACATTGTCAATTGAGTTTGCCCTATCGGATATGATTGTCAGATTGCTAATAGGACCTATGCAATCCCTAAGATGCCCCATAAGCCATGTCCATGAATCAGAGGTTTCAGATTTGCCAACCCCGTAAGCTATTGGCAATATCCCATTGTTAGCATCTATGGCTACTGCTAATAAGTTTACTCCAAGGTATCGACCTTTCAAATGTGCTCCGTCAACTATAATAACTGGGCGCATGCAAGTAATAACGACGAATCTACAAAATAATATACACAAGAAATATAATCATTTAAATGTGAAATGCATGTAAATAACAGAAATGAGTCAACAGAATTATATTGATTTACTAACCGCAGCACCAATGGCAATAAACAGCAACTCAAAGCGTCCATCTCTATATGTTTTGATATGAGTTACTGACCCAGGATTTTTCAGCTTTAAATTGTGACAATAAGCCGGCAGTTGGGCAAACGATGCTTCTGGCGACCCCCTCAACAATTCCAAGGCATAACATTTGGCTCTCCAAGCTTGAGAATATATACTAATCTTGAACCGAGCATTCATGTCAGTCATAATTTCATGTCCCCGATATACCCTGACATTCAAAAACATTAACTCAGCCAGAAAACCACCCAACACATTTTTGTTTGCCTATCTATGGTGAGGAAAAACTTGGGTTCTTGAACATGTATGTTTATCAATAAAAGTCCTAACTTGAAACATTTCGCAATCTTTTATCCTCTTTGCAATCATACGCTACGTACATTTTTTGTCAATCATACACCTTGTTTCGAAACGATCTTTGCTTGATTTGTTAACTTTTAGTTGATAGCCATCTTCCACACATTTCGTATACAAAGCTATCTTCAAGTCTTCCTTTGTATCAAAACAATCATCTTTCTTGATACGAATAACTTTTGTGTAACAATCAACTGCTTTCTTTACCAACTCTTCTTCCGGTATCTGAAGTAATTCTGGCATATTCCGGTTATACTCCCGTGGCATTTTCTTTTCTTCGGGGACTTTTTCTTCTTCTTTTTCTTCTTCAGGATTATATGAATTACAGAATGGATGTTCAACATGTTCATTCACAGCCTCCACTTCCTCCTCATTATCATCAACAACATCTTTCTCGGCAACGGTTGTTTCATCATCAAAATTCGGGTATTGACCAATATCAAAATCATTACACGCAGGGTCTGTTTCTTCTTCTGAAACATCATCAAAATCCGAGTATTGACTAATATCAAAGTCTGGGTATTGACCAAGATCAAATTTCAAATACTGACTAGTACTCACAATTTTTTCTGTTGGCTCATCATCGTCTAATTGGTCAATACGAAAACCGGAATTTGGTGCTGAAAGTTGATTGGGATTTGGATTAGAGAAAGGTTGTGAGTTTTGAGAAAAACTTAGTTGATTACTACCCGCTACTGACCCAACAATACTACTTCTAGGTTCAACAACATACAATGTAACATCATCACTTGAAACACTAATGTAAGCAGTGAATCGTTCAACATCTTCATTGTCGGTTAACAAATAAACTTTACCATTCCTCTGATAAGATAGCCTAAATCCACTTAGGGGCTCTAAATTCAATTTCTTTGAAACACGTAACATTAGAGTTTCATAAGTTAACTTTTTTAATGACAGTTTTAGTTGAAGATTCATGGGTAAAGGCATATATTGTAAAACACCATGAACATTCTCCCATGACCCTCCAAAACACAAATCTATCCAAACATGATCAACATTAGATGATTTCATGGTTGTAAATTAATTTACTAAACAAACGAGCTGCGAAACTAAGACATGTTGCCGGATGAGGAAGGATGTAGGAACGGATATAAGAACGGATGTCGCCGGAGAGAGTGATAGATGGAGATGGAATGAGTTGCGATTTAGGGATTTAGGTTATGAGTTGTTGCTTATGCGTAGATATATACACAAAAAATTTGTGTTGCGAAACTAAAACCTATTGCGAATTTTGAAAATCGCATTGCGATTCTGTATTATCTCGTTGCGAAAGTAAGTATCGCGTTGCGATTTTCCTAATTCGCAATGCGAATAAGTAAATCGCAATGCGAATTTGGAAAATCGCAATGCGATACTGACTATCGCAACGAGATAATACAAAATCGCAACGAGATTCTGACTTTCGCAACGAGATTCTGAAAATCGCAATCATCTTCAAAATCTCAATCACAACCGGCTTCACCTTTTGGGACTGTTAACTTGGGTGATTTTAAAATGCAAACGTTGTATTATGTGTATTTTATGTGTGTACTTTTAACATTTTCAGTTAGGCATGTATTAGTAACTTGAGTTTGAACATTGCTATGATCTGTTCAGTTGTTATCACTTATTAGACATTCATTTGACTATCGCGATGGGGAAATCGCAACGCGAAAATGGCTATCGCAACTAGAAAATCGCAATGCGAAATGAAAATCGCATTGCGATTTTCTCGTTGCGATTTTCATTTCGCATTGTGATTTTCATTTCGCATTGCGATTTTCTCGTTGCGATAGTCAGTTTCGTGTTGTGATAGTCTGTTTTGCCTTCAACATATTACAGATTGAAAATTAACAAATCAACTATTACATTTCAATCAATTAAACAAGCACAAATAAGAATTATGTACACACCAATTAAACAAATCAACATTTACAAATCATTTTTTACAAATCAATTAAACAATCAAAAATTAATAATAATTCTTATTTCCTCATCAATTATTGAATCAATGAATCAACTTTTGCACCCGTACATCCATTTCACGCAGCTCACTTAAGGATTAACCTACAAAAACCAAACATTTGCTCAAACAAGACTTCCTACACATCTAAAACCTATAAACAGCAAATTATTGAATTATAGGTACTGAACCAAACATTTTCAAACCAAAAGGAGTATATATGTTAACAAAACTTGCATTTGACTTACCAATTAACAATGGATACTTTCATAACGCGGATGCAGGTAGGCATCGTCTAGAATATATCGCTCTAGCCATATAATGCCGAAACCACAAGCCTAATGCAGCTCTATCTCTATCGGTGGGAGGTAGAAACTCTGTGCTTCCCGTCGTCAAACGCGCCAAGCACATGCATACGAGAGGACCACAATCCCCTCTGCCTCCTGGCGATTGTTGTGGCACGGTCTCATCTCTGACAACTATGACATTGAACTTCTTTGGCTTCTTGTGTCCAGAATGAGTCCAATAATTAATCCTATCCAAGAATTTAGCCAAATGAGAGCTCCATCCCTTGATAATATCTCTCAAATCAGACAGTGATATGTAATTTATCATGCTGTCATATACTATTATCTTCAGGGATGGGAGCTGAAGTTGGACGAGAAGCCAATGACGACGTTCCAAAACAGGGATAAACACATGCAATCATAAGTAATAATTCATTTATTTGCGCACTTATTTATGAACACCTTTAAAAAATTTAAAAAATAAACACTAACCTTATCGACCTCCCACCATGCAGGATAAAGTTTAGCTTGTCCGTTGCCCAACGAAAATGATTCATCTCGTTGATTCTTCAAGTGAACTGCGTGAAAAGCCGCCGGCATTATTGTATATCGCGAATTTTTTTTTTATTTTTCCTAAGCTTCCTTATTATTAGAAGACGTGACACCCACGCATCGATATGCTGTTTTACAAAAAAAAAAGACATATATTAGTGAATTATATTAATTTTTAAAAAAATTAATCAAAATCATATATAAGTCAAATATAAGACTTACCTCCCCATCGAAATAGCCACTGTCTTCAACCCCTAATAGCACACCCCACCAAGACCGATCAAGCAACAAAACATTTCATCGTAGTTTGCTTATGTCAGTGTAACACCTTGGCTCCGCTCATGTAGATAAAAATCAACTGCGGTCTTAGCCCAAAGGGTATTATCCACAATTGTTTCCGGTAGTTGTCTCCTCTCCACTTCAGATACCGGAAGGGTACTAGCCGGTAACTCATACGAGAGTCAACTCTCATCCATCATGTCCGGAACCGGTAGAGGTTTCTCAATACTTCGATATATTACCCCATGTGAATCGGGCTCTGGAATGGTGGGAGAGACCTCTTCAACGATGACAGTGGCCTCTTGAACGGTGGGGGGGACTCTTGAGGGAGGATAGGGGCCTCTTGAACGATTGGAGGGGACTCTTGAGGGATGACAGGTGAGTCGAGCTTCTTCTTGCGGAGTCTTCGTACCATTGGGGTGAACGGAGACGTAATAGCACGTCCACGCCGTCTGATGCGTGAACTCCGTCGTGCAAGGAAAACCCGACGTAAAGCATCCACCTTATCGGGCCGCTAAAAAAAATTAATACATAAATCAGTAAATAAACAGACATGATATTAAACAAAGACAATATGTTTCAAACTAGCATTGTATTCACCCAAGTCATTATTCTATCATAGTTCACAAAATGCTCAGATAACATTCCAGAAGTAAGCACTTATATAAACATTTAAAAGGACAACATATATAAACATTCCAGAAGAAGAATAGTTTACTTTCGCAACATGAAACTTAAAATCGCAACGCAAAAATGACTATCGCAACGCGGAAATGGCTATCGCAATGCGAAATGCAAATCGCAACGACAAAATCGCAATGCGAAATGAAAATCGCAACGACAAAATCGCAATGCGAAATGAAATCGCAACGACAAAATCGCAACGCGAAACACAAATCGCATTGCGACTTTCATTTCGCATTGCGATTTTGTCGTTGCGATTTTCATTTCGCATTGCGATAGCCATTTCCGCGTTGCGATAGTCATTTTCATGTTGCGAAAGTAAACTATTCTTCTTCTGCAAATTGAAACTTGAATGGATTGCATTACTTCAACCAAAAGACAAAAACAAAACCAAAAACAAATACTAACAAAAACAGTTTAGCAGTATTGGCAGCAACCGAATGAATTACGAGTATGAAAAATCTTAAACTTACCTCGTTGCGTAGAGTATGAACCTCATTCTGCAACGATGCTACCATCTCACGTAGAGCGGCTACCTCACCCCGTAATGTAGACACCTCAACACGCCATGAACCATCGTCTTTGCGTAAAGTACCGACCTCCTCACGCAAGGCATTGACCTCATCACGTAACTCCCCTAACTCATCCTGTTGAGGTGGAGGTGGAGAACAGGGAGATAAACGTCGTGGCATCTTTGCCGGTCGCCTATCTTGCGGTGATGGTGGAGAAGAGGCTCGATGATGTGACAGAATAGGTGATGGTTGTCGTTGTGGAGGTGTATAGTCGGGTCGATCAGATGATGGCTCTGGGTGAGGTGATAGCTCTGGGCGAGGTGATGGCTCCCGAAGTGGAGGCTGCTCATCAACCGTTCCATCAAAACACTTACTAGCTTGCCACCAATCAGTGGCAAGCTCAGCTTCCGTGGGTGTCAGCCTCTGTAGAGGAGTGTTGGCCTCCTAACAATATAAAAGCTCAAACAAAGTTAAACGTGTGCTAGTAATAACTTGTTTATAAACATATGGTAGTATTTATGTTAACTTACATTATTTATTGTCGTATACCGTAGTAAATCTTCCCATTGCAAGGTCCGTTTCCTCTTCCAGGAAATAGCCCTGGGAATATCATTTGAAGTTTTTATTGCATATGTCTTCATGGCGGGAAAGGCCTCAAATATCCAAATCTACAAACAATATAATACACACATTAGTAATTGTTAATAATTATTATAATTTTGGAAACATTATATAAAATTCTTACCTTAAAGGCCCAAATAAAGTCTGTCAAAGTGTATTTGGAACCATTGCCATGCAAACTTTTTCGATCATCCAAGGCAGACGATAACTTATTCCATGTAGCTTTCCATAAATACGAGCCCCACGGAAACAGGTTCCACGCATTTAGGTCTTCTACCAATTTGATTAGATCATTTGGAATAGGTTGTCTGGCCTCTCTGCCTAAAAAGCCGGCATGCAAAAGAATTAGAAGGCATACTCGGACAACGTTGACGTCATCCATCCGAGTAAACCATCTTTCTTATTCACAATCTTGTCAGGTCTTCTACGTGTAGATTCGACCTCTCCAGCTCAAGAAAAACCCGGGATAGCCATGATGGCGGGTAATGTGTCTAGTGTACCGACCTACATCATCGTCCGAAGCGTAGACCGGTGATTAAGCAAAACTCCCGCCCAAAACACGTATACGCCGGTGGAAAATCAACCATATCTCTTCATCACGACGTTGTATAGTCTCTGTAGATCGCTAGTCATGGTTTGAAGAAACAGGTGTGTCAACATCGCATCTCCACCGGGATGTTGTACTTTCAGCCATGGCCCGAAGCATGTATCCTCAAACATTTTTCTTTGTGCATGTGAAAGCTTCGACGCAATTGTTTTGGCCAGGCTGACTTTATTTCTTAAGGTCAATTGAGCCGAATAAAAGTTCTACAAAAACAATAAACATACTAAGTTAGATATAAAAAAAACTACACTGTGAAGATATACCAAAAACAATAATAAACATAAAGAGTAGTAGTTTATTCTTCAAACTTAAATTTGCAACACTGTGAATTTCGTATTTGTCTTTGTTTTTTTGGTTGAAGTAATGCAATTCATTCAAGTTTCAATTTGCAAGAAGAATAGTTTCTGAAAATGAAAATCGCAACACGAAAATGACTATCGCAACGCGAATTTGACTATCGCAACGAGAGAATCGCAGCGCGAAACTAAAATCGCGTTGCGATTTGCATTTCGCGTTGCGATTCTCGGTTGATTTAATAAGCAATCTAAGTGAAATGGTTAATCTATTATTGAAATTACCAGTAAACTTATCATCAATTTCAATATGAAAAACCTAATAATGCAAAATTTCAAAAGAAATAATTAAAAAAACTAACCCTCGTTGGTTGATTTTCCATTTCTGATTGTGAGGGTGGCTCTGAGAGATGGAGATAGACGGATTTCGCCGGATATGGGGACGGATTTCGTCGGAGATGGGTGAGAGAGTGAGAGATGGAGATGGGACTGAGTTGTGATTTTTAGGTTTTAGGTTATGAGTTGCGATTACGGGATATACTGTGGACGGTTCAGTGTTCCAATATATTAATATTCGTGTTTGGAATTTAAAAATAAAATACTTGGCCAGGATACTAATGGCGCTTTGAAAATCGCATTGCGATTATGTATTATCGCGTTGCGAAAGTCAGAATCGCGTTGCGAAAGTCAGTATCTCGTTGCGATTTTATATTATCGCATTGCGATAGTAAGTATCGCATTGCGATAGTCAGTATCGCATTGCGATTTTCTCAATTCGCGTTGCGATTTACTTATTCGCATTGCGAATTAGGAAAATCGCAACGACACTGTAGACCATCGCAACGCGATTTTCGACTATCTCAACGCGAAATGCAACGCGAATTTGCGATAATGGATATCGCGTTGCGAATTAGCGATCGCATTGCGATTTTGTTGGTCATTTTGGCAAATCCGGAAAAAGTTGGTTAAAATCGTATATTATATGAGATTTTTGGTCACTGAGGTTATTTTCTCTAAAAGAAAAATGAAAGATTTACTCTCAATATACTCCGACCCGTGCTACCTAATTCATGATTGATTTTGGTTCACTGAATGAATATGAGATCATAATTTATTAATTTTACTGTTTACGATTCGTTAAGAGTAAATTTCTTTAGAATGGAATTTAAGATTATAATTTGTGATGATATTTTTTTAGGTTCACTAATATTTTTTTTTAATAATCTATATGCAGGTTAAACAAAAAATATATAATTTTTTAAAATAAATCTTTAGTAATTTTAAAATTGAAGGAATAAATTTATAATTAAACTGTTTCTCTTAAAATATAAAAATATAATAATAAAAAAACTGTTATTTATTTGGGATTCCTGTGATATTAATTTTACTTTTCTCCCTATCTTCTTTTCTTTTTCTTTACTAAAATGCCGATTCATCGTTCTTTCTTTTCTATTACCAAATTACCTATTAAAAAAAATCTGTCGACTCCACCATTGACAACTGATAAGATCAGTTCTTCCACCGTCTTCATTACCGCTCCTTTCATTCCTTCTCTTATTGAACTCTTAGCCGTATCTTTGTTTCTTTATTTTTTGTTGTGATGGGTTTCTGTTTCCTTTGCTTTTGCTGTAATGGGTTTCTATTTTCTTTGGTATGCTTTCATGGGTTTTTGTTTCCATTATTTTTGTTATGAGTTTCTGGTACACTAATTTCATTATTCCGACACGCGAACAAATCACAAATTAGAACAAACGAATTGAAACGAGATTCGTGGGGATGGAGAATGAATTGGGTAACACTGCTCCAGCCAAAAACTCATATGATCAATGGCAACGTGGATGTTGCTTAACTTCCTTCTTAAGCAACTACACCATATGACAAAAAACGAAAATTTTCGTTCAGGAATTTCGTCGAACACGTGATTACTTATACTGATAAAAAAAAGTATCCATGAAATTTAAGAACAATAAAGATCGGTATTTTCACAAACCAGTACCTGGGTATTTTATCTATGCCTTGATTCCGTGTAAGCACTTAAAAGACAGTCTCCTCTGTCCCTTCAAAAGACCGTTTCTCTGTTTCTTGATCGACTAACTTTTGTTTGGTTCGGTCATTTATGGAGGCTACGTTGGGTCTCTTCATGTTTGATAATACAACAACAGCTTTCGAACCCATTTATTAGTATACTATCCGATTAAAGCCCATGGCTTTCTTGAGTGTGGGCTTACAGATATTTCGAAATCTATTCCAAAAAAATCTAAAATTACATCAGGAAATTATAAAAAAAATGACTGTTGTTTCAGTCTTGGTCAAATTCTTACAATCCACCCATTTTTTCACATGAGGTGGCGATCTAATCCTTCAATTATTTCTGCGCGAATATATATATATTATATATATATATATATATGTAGAGAGAGAGAGAGAGAGAGAGAGAGAGAGAGAGACTAATTTTCTTGTACTTATTTCTTGAGGGCCTCAAACTAAAAAGGAATAAACGCGCTTTCTTGGGTAATTATTGGCTTCATGCATGCGCGGGTTGATGTTCCTGTGGGCGTTAATTGGGAGCAATTGTTGTATATAAAGAACGAGGATAATTTAGGGTTTGTTATATTCCTTCCATATGGGTATTGGAGCTTCCACTCCCAAGACTGCTTCTGGTATTACCATTACAATTCCTATTTTTATAGTTTTTAGCTTCAATTGTCATGTTCGTAATTGGAATCTCCTCGCCATCCTTTGTTTCTTCTTTCGGGGAAATTTATGAGCATTAATTAACCGTGCTGCTTGAATTTGATGTGTTGTTTGCCTTTATTGGGTGATTGCAGGCGATTTGAAGAATGAAATTGCTGGAACTACTGGTTTAGAACCTGCTAAACAAAGGGGTTTTGGCAAAGCTGGACAGACGACAGCCAGCAAAGAAAATAAGGTTGAATTTGTGAGGGAAACTGAAGAAATGTCAAAGGCTTTTGTTGCCGTTGATGGAGTCAGAAAAACAGTTGACAAGCTTTCTGAAAGAGTGAGTTCGTTTGCCGGTTGTATTTATAAGCATGGACATTGAAATCTATGCTTCTTTTACTCATTCTATTTTTGGTTTATTTGGATAGGTGGCTGCATTAGAAGTGGCTGTGAACAGCGGGACAAAGGTTTCCGATGAGGAATTCGATGTATCGGCGGAGTTACTCATGAGAGAGCTGCTGAAACTTGATGGGATTGAGGCCGAAGGAGAAGCTAAGTTACAAAGGAAAGCTGAGGTTTGTACTATAGGCATTGAGTTTCACTATATTTTGTTTTTGGACAATCTTGGCATGTTGCATCATTTCTATACAAATATAGCTTAACCAATGGCTAAAACAGTTTAAGGTTAAACGTTAAATTGCTTATGGATGAGTATGGAAGTGTGTTTATATCCTCTTAATTAAGGATATTTAGAGCTGAGCTATTTGGGATGAATGATCAGATCTTGCGAATTTGTGGCGACCTGATTCCTTCTGTTTCTTTCATAGTTATTGCCTTATCGGTTATTTGGCTGGTGAAGCTTTAAATGCTTGTATTTATTTCCACTCGATGACTAGTCTACACTAGGACCATTATAGTTTGATATTTCAATGAAACTGCTTGGTATATGGAGACACTCAGTCCCCGGTTCCTGCATCTTCTCATTTCGGAATGCCTTGTGAGACCTTTCTCTCACCACCTATTGTATGTAGAATACTCTTGGTTGTCCTTGGAAGTGCTTTTGTTTGTTGGTGATGCTGGAACATTTCCTATTATGACCAAGCACCAGTAAATCCATGATGGATCCTACTCCTCGAACGGTGGTTTTGCAGTATAATCCTGTAGGCATACTCTTCATCACTTCATGCACAATTGTGACAGAGTATGCCCGTTGTGTCGTAAGAGGAAATGGTTTTATGCAGTGACTAGGTTAGGCAATGAAAAGCTTTTGCGGGACCATGTTTTTAGTTTTACATAATTGTAGATTCTGTATCTAGCCTATGATTATTGTATATTCTGCTGCATGCTGTTGTATGAACTCATTGCTCCCCTGATCAGGTGCTTCGTGTCCAAAACTTCCATGAGACACTGGACAAATTGAAGACAAGAAATTCCAAACTTTCTTAGCAATATTGGCAAAGCTCTGTCATAGACAATAAAATGGGTGATATTCAACCATGTACTGAGAAGCTCGACTGTACCTCAACTATGTCATCTCTGACAAATCCGAAGCAGGATTGGAAACATTATGTTAGTTATTTTTTTGTATTCTTTATCGTATAAAATTTATCTGTGGAATCTAACACGTATCACTCCCTTTTTATGATTTATCAGTGCCTCTGTTAATGAATTGTTCCATTATTTGAGATGTGAACTTGACTTGTTATGTATGATGTACTTCTATTCATATATATATATATCGACTTACACAGTGTAAAACTTTTAGTTTTACACAGATTTAAGATCATTAAATGAATTAAATAGATAACTGATTGGTAGACAACAGAGGCAGATGCTTGGAGTCAAACCACAAATGGTAAAAGATCCTTGCACCATCTCAAAGTCAAAACAATGGAAAATTTGGTAGAACCGAATCATAATAAACATAAAATCAACCATGATCTAATCATGTCAAAATCATCAAGAACAATAAATACTAGATTTGCAGAAACGTATCTGAATCTATTATTGGAGATTATCTAGAAGGTTGATATTTTGAAGATTGCCTTTTGGTGGAGATCTTCTAAGAAGATAGAGTTCTCTCTGACGAGATAAGAGAAAAATACGAGATGATATATTTCTTGGGGGTCATAATCTCTTTATATAGTTGATTTAATAATTGATTATTGTATGTACTTATAATTTTGTCTCTCGTCAAATTATAAATACAACTTTAATAGTATCTATATTTTTATTTTCATGATACTTCTAATACATTATGACTTTATAACGTAATTGGTCACTTAATTTATGTCATATTTTATGATAATAATATACATAAGAAATATGTGCACATAATTATTGATTTTAATCAAATAAACTCTCACTTGGGCAGTATATATTTCCTGATAAACGTATAACCTTATGAGCTCAAAAATTATTATCATGCAATAAGTATTCTATAACAATCTCGTCCATCAACTATATTTATATAGGATCAAAACGACATTTGACAGATTCATGACTAGACTAATTAATGGTCGCGTATACAAACACAATCAATAACATAGATCAATTATAAAATGTAGCATGGAAATTACATACAATGTGAACTAAACATATATATTTCCAACTGGTCATCTTTAAATATTAGTGAGATCAAATTTTATCAAAACCAGAGGGTGAATAAACCAAAACAAACTTTATTCCTATAGAAAATAACCTTAAAATAAATATGTTTAAACTGAAGTAATTGAGATTGTGTTTATAACAAATGAGCTTTAAAGTTACAAACTCCCACTATAACTATATATTCTTAAATGATATTACACTCACATGAGTATGTGTTCATGGTAGACCTTGGGTGACAGTTCCTTAATAAATACGCAGTTATGACAGTTCTTTAAATGACATTACACTTTAAGATGTTTCTGTTGAATATGAAATATGAAATAAAGGATTACAACTTTGTTGTCTTAAAATAACTCAAGTGGAATTTTTTAGCAATCCATAGTTAACAGTATAAAATTGTACATTCATATTCTAATAAGTCAACGTCCGTAAGCCTGACAATCTCTTTAGCACATATTTTATGTGCTAAGCCTTATTTTTTATTCAATTTAATATTTATAATCTACTTTGATATTTAAACGATTTAAATTGGAACGCGTACTTAACCTTTTGGTTAAATTTGACACATGCCTTTTTGTCAATTAATTTTTACATTTGGAATAAAAATTTTGTTTATAAAATTTTAAAATTATTTAATTTTTTAATCATGTCTAACTTGAATGAAAATTAAATCAAGAAATTAAGTTTAGGTAACAAGTTTAACTAAAAATTTAAGTTCAAATATTAATCTGAACCAAGTCAAATTCATGTACCTTTTCAATAAAAAAACTATAAATAACAAATTGAATTAAGAAGCTCAAAATTAAGGACTGGTTTGAGTTAAAAAGTTAAATTTAAATATTTAATTTAATTAAACTTAAATTTAAATACTAAAAATGTATATTGTCTGAAATGAGACATGAGAATGGAAATTGTAAAATTTAGGGGTTCTCAAATTTTTGGTTAACCGATTAAACCGATCGGGTCAAAATTATTTTTGGTTAATCGATCGGTTAATTTTAGATTCGGTCGGTTAACGGTTAATATTTTTTTAAAGTTCGGTTATCGTTTAATTCAGTTTAAAATCGATTAATTAACCAAATTAATTGAAATTATTAAATATTAAATATATTATCTATATATTTTTAGCCTAATCTACCACAATCCTGATCTATTACAAACCCAATTTGTTTAACCCAATTAACTTAATCCCCTTAAAGACCCATTAAATATTAAAGAATCAAATAAGTTAAACCCCTAGAAGATGAATAAAATGTTATTTTATAATAAATTTCGGTTAATCGGTTAATTGATCTAATTAACCGAATTTTGTTTGGTTCGGTTAAATATTTTTTTAAAAAAATTAGTTCGATTAACAGTTAAAAGAAAAAAAATTGGTTAATGAAATTTGGGCACTTCGGTTTGGTCAGTTAATCAAACCGACCGATTGAACACCCCTAGTAAAATTTGTGATTGAATAAAAAAAAACTTAACAAATAAAACTTGTACAAACGTTTAAAATACGAAGAGGTCTGTTAAAGATATAAGGGTAAAGTACACAAATGCTCTCCGACTATGGGATATTATTTTATTAAGTCTTTCGACTATTAAATGTTATAAAATGGTCTCCTGATTATAAGATGTTGCTTTGTTGAGTCCTCTGATTGTGATTGAATAAAAAAAAACTTAACAAATAAACTTGTACAAACGTTTAAAATACGAAGAGGTCTGTTAAAGATATAAGGGTAAAGTACACAAATGCTCTCCGACTATGGGATATTATTTTATTAAGTCTTTCGACTATTAAATGTTATAAAATGGTCTCCTGATTATAAGATGTTGCTTTGTTGAGTCCTCTGACTACTCATGTGTTCTAAACTCGTCATTTTTCATTAAAAATTGACGGTAGTCTGAGATGGTTATTAACTTGCTGATTGAGTTATGATAAAATATAATCTTATAATCTCAAACGACTATCATATCTTAGTCAACATATTAATGTTCAGCTCATATGATCGTTAATTTTTTAATGGAAATGTTCGAGTTTGGAACATAATGAATACTCGAGTGATTATTGTGAAAATTTTAATAATTGAAAAACTCAATAAAGTAACTTCCTGTAGTTGAGGGACTCAATAAAGCAATATCCTATAATTGGGAGACCATTTACGTATTTTACCCAAGATATAAAAATCTATGAAGAGAACAGAGGAATGGGATAGAGATAAATAAGCACAGCCCCACCTCAAATTTTGTCATACAAGGTGGACCTGTTTCTTGGAAAGGCGGTGGAGTAGTAGGACAAGATTCCTTTGTTTTTAATATATTAATCTCTCATTTGCCGGTGCGACAGGACATAACATATTTCTTTCAATTTGTTTAAAATTATTGCGTTTATTTCATCACGTTAAAAATAACATGCATTATTACCTCTTTGAAAAGGTTAAATTCTGTAATAGTCCATGTACTATGTGTTTTTAGCAAATTTAAATTCTAGATCATTTCTAGTCCTCTCTACTTTATCCGTTAATTCTGTTAAATCATTGAATGATTTTCTTTAACATATAGTGATGTCGTATGCACACCTTTGCATCTTTTTGTACTATTTGAAAAATATCACACCGATTATAAAAATACGCAGAAAATTTGTCCAAGAGAATCAAGGAGCAAGTGTGGGTAATTTCCATTACAGATCATTAAAGATTATGATCCATTTGAAAATTATGTGAAGCATGCCTATTGATTCAATTTTTCGTTTAATTCTGTTGGTACAAATCACTTAATTTGTTAATAATAAAATCAGATGATGTGATTTGATAAAATTAAATTTTGATAACTAAGTTTAATGATCTATAATATAAATTACCATGTAAGTAATAAGTCATCACATGTAGGGACAGAGTTAAGATCAAATGTTGAGAAGGAAAGTTAATTTATATCAAAAGAATAAGAAACTATTAAGTATTTAAATCTAAAAATTGAGAGTGATAAAAGCCTTATTTGACTAATATTTAAATTAAAAATGACCTAAAATGCTATTATACCAATATTTTTTGGAGGAGCAACAGCTAAGGATTCCTTAGTTCATAACTGGATAACCACTGAGGTGTTCAAATCCGAGTATCCAATTTTTCAGGTAGCATATTTGTCGGTCCATGACCCGGCTCATTAAGTTTGAGTATCCGTATTTTGGGGTCATGAATACCCGATTTATATATTTTAATTTTTTTTAATTTTTATTTTTAAAATTACATAAAAATTCATAATACACATAATCTTTACACAATAGTGATTTGAAGTTAGTTTTAAGGATAAATATTTGAATATATTTATATTAAAGTTTATTTTCAAAATAAAACATTAAAAATATTAGTATTGATCGTGATTTTTTTCGATTATCATATTCACAAATTAATAAAAACTTTTTGAAAAAAAATTAAAACTTAAAATTACATAATACAAACTTAGAAAGAATTTAGGGATTTAAATTAGTTTTAAGGTAAAAATATTAAGTAACTTAAAATAAAAATACAAAATTTAAACTAGAATATATAAATAAATTAAAACTACCGGGTAAGGTCGGGTACTCGAATATAAAAAAAATTGATTCAAACCCATCCCAACTACCCTAGAAAAATCATGGGTCGGGTAATTTTTTGGAGAGTTATCCTGTTTTTTAGGATCGGATCAATGGACTAACAGGTCAGGTATTTTTGAACACCCCTAGTACCCAGACTTTCGGGTACCCGAAATGTCAAGTACTTGGTTATCCGGGTAATACATTTGTCAGCCCATGTCATGGTTCGTACACATAAAATTCGAGTACCTGTAAAATTGGGTACCAAGTTAACATTTGTTTATTTTTTAAAATCTAAATTTAAAACACACACATAGAAAACACATAAAATTTAAAAGTTCATAATACATAATCCATACACAAAATTAGTAATTTGAAGTTAGTTTTAAAGATTAATATTTGGATATATATATATATATATATATATATAAGTTTATAAAAGAGAATATTAAAAATATTAATATTGGTTGTGATATTTTCCTTCAAATCTCATATTGATAAATTAATAAAAGTATTTTAAAAAGTTTAAAACTTAAAAGTACATAATACAAACCTAGAAAGAATTTAAGGATTTAAATTTAGTTTTAAGATAAAAATATTGAGGAGCCTAAAATAAAAATATAATTTAAAATTAATATATATATATTGAAACTACTAGATTGAATTTGAGTATCTGATTATCAAAAACTTTTGACCCAGATACGATCTAATTTTGGGAAAAATCACGGGTCATGTTACTTGATGAATAAACTTATTAATAATAAGTCTTGTCATTTGATGAAAAATTTATTTGATGAAAAATTTATTTATTTGTTTAATGTTGCATCCATTCAATTATATCTATTAACTTTTCAACAAATCTCTTCGTCAAATGATAATACATTTTCATCAAGTGACGTTAACATTTCAATTCATTTTCTGTCCATTTTAAAAAGGTTAGTTGAAACAAATCTTATACGCAATTTACTACTTTGAAATAGGAAAATATTTAGAAAATTTCTTTAAAATCCATTATTTCTGGTGATAGAAAAAGATAAGTTTGTGTTCGACTGATCACTATTGTTGTGTTTACTATTGTGATTGTTCGTCGTTGTATCTCGGGAAACTAACGTCTAACATCACTCAAAACATGAAGGAGAAGACTAATCTGTTTTAATAAAACTATTTATACAAGCTTCAACAACAACAAAATCTTCTTCTATTTATTTAGCTCTACTCATCCTATTTCACATCTACATACGAGTAATCAATTTCGTTCTTTAATTTTAATTCTTTATTTATTTTTCTTTGTACGATTTTATAATAAGATTTATTTATTTTATTATTTTATTTCTCGAATAAACGTTTTATCTAACATCAAGTACTCTTTTGTTACCCGAAATTATGGCTAAATTCTTACTATGTATACCTTTCAGCCCGTTGTAAATTTTTGGGGCCAACTCCCATAAGAGTTTGCCTTTTTCATGTTCTTTCCCTTACGTCCCATCAACAATCTGTTTGTTTTCTTAATTTAATTTTCATTCCTTTTCCAACGTACATTTGTCCAAGGAAAAATATCCTCCATTTTGCTGCCATTATTAACCTCTATACTCTTGCTTTAAATACAAGGTCGTTAATAGTTCATTTAGTCCTTTTATTTACTTGTTCCGGTAAATATTATTCTTTTTTTTATATTTATGATTTACGATGACACTAATCTTGATATTGATCATCAATTACCAATATTCATTGTTTTTTTATTTTATTATATCATATATTTGTCTTATTTTTTTAAATTTTTTATAATTCCATACACGTTTTCGGTTGTTTAATTATTTTTGTTTATCATTTTTCTCAATGTTAGATTTGGCATCGCCACAACTGATCAATATGATACTTATTTATTATCACGTTGATCTTTCTTACTTTAGAACTTCGTATTGGATTTGAATACACGATTGACGTCCATGGATAGTTTTTTCTTGTCCCTCGACTCTGATTTACATTTTTCGATGTTCTTTCAATAATTTGATCCCCTTTTGTGGTTCGTTTGACGATACAATCAGATCTGTTTGTATCTATATTTTGTTCAAATTTATTTGATTAAGTTTTTTATATGTGTAATGCGGTTAGTTTCTTATGTTGTTGATTATAAAAATATATATTATATATTTAATTTATAATCATAGTTGAAAACTTTCAATGTAATTTGAATATATTTTAATAGCAACTGTTTCCATTTCAGACGTTATCCCAAATTACCATTTGTACCAAACATTCTCCACTGTTTCGACCAGGCACTAAAATACTCATGAAATAAACTCTACTCATCTTATTTATAACCCTCTAAGGTACTCCACCATTGATTATATTCCACATCACATTTTCAACCATGGCTGCTCCTCCTTATCTATTATCATCTCCCTCTGATCCTCAACAAAACGATGATCACGTTCTTGTCTCTCGTGATAGCAACTTTGCTTTGCATGGTGAGATTATGATGCTTATTTTTCTCCTAATTTTTGCCATCTTCCTTGCCTTTCTGCTCTTCTTTCTTTATATCAAAGGCTCCCGCAGTAAGGCTTATCTGCAAGATTATTCATCGTCCGAACAAGTCGAGCCGAGTAAATTCTCCGGTGTTCAGGCCAAGACCCTTCACAGCAGTTCACCGGCGTAACTGTAACCAGAGATGAATCGCCATATGCCACACATGATGGAGGGAGCTGAAGAACTGATGGCGGAGAATATTTGTGGGTTGATTCACCAATAAGTCCCCAAATTATAACTTTAAATCATTTTAGTTTATATAGTATTAGTAATGTATCATTCCATTAGCCTAACCGTGAATTTAGATGTCAATTTGGATTTGATGTTAAGCATGTGTACAAATGTTGTGTTGGACTTGAGCTTGTTAATAATTCAATTAAGAAGGTACTTCGATGTTGTCATGGTTGTCTTCTAACCTGATATGTGAGGGTGTCAATAGTTTTGGCTCTTCTAAAACAAACAAATAAATAAGAGAAAAATATATAATAATTTTGCAGATTTAATGTATTCCTTAATCTTTTATTAGTTATGAAAAGGACGTCCCACGTATTACATTCCTTTTAACTCTTAAGGTCACACAATGGGTTTCGAATAACATTCCCTGCACTATTGGTCCCGTAATTAAAAAATATCAGTCCTAGCAAATTCTTAAATTACCAAATTGGTCCCTCTTTAAAATTTCACCAGTTTTTCTGTTAAGTGCTGAAACGGCATTTAAAAAATCTATATTTTTTAAAAAATCATAAAAACTAATATATATTCAAAATTATTAAAAATGAAATTTCAAAACTACATCAATTATACAATAAGATGCATAAAATATAATTTCATTAAAATTTATAAAATTTTAAATATATATATATAATTATTATTTTAAAATTCTAAGCGATAAGATTGAAGGGGAAATTGAAGCACTAATCAAAAGGTTAAAAGATAATAAATTTTGAAAAAAGAGAAGTGGTATTCTCCGGTATTTATTACAAAAGCATCGTAATATCTCCAAAGGAGACCGATTAATATACAGAAGAGTGAGATAGTTAATTTAGAGAGTGCCTACTAACAACCATCCTAATCACTTTTAATAACAGCAAAGCTATAAGCAAACTAACTCCCAACTCTTAGACTTATAACAGTCTCCTTGCTTTCCCACATTTATAGACTCTCCTAACCTGCTTTTTTTAATAAAAAAGAGAGAAGAAAACAACGCTAAGATGGTATTGGCAAAACAAACAACTTGTCTCGAAAACGCTAAAAATACATTGCTGATAACGACTTGGTCACTGTGTCAACACACATTTTTCGTCCTATAAAGATTTAAACTCCCTAAAGGTATGATAGAATTTTAGAATTCAAACTCCTAAAAATAGGATAACATTTTGCTAGGATTCAAACTCCTAAAAATAGGATAGAGTTCTACTAAGATTTAAATTCCTAAAGATAGGATCCACAAGCACTATAAATAGCCATTGTAACTCACCATTGTAAGACACGATTTACACACAAAATACAGATGAAAGCACAGAAAATACAAAGGCAAAGCTATTGTAAACGATTCGAAAAGGAAATAAAAGGTAGCATCTTTTTACCTTGATTAGTTCATTTCTCGCATGTGCATGTTATTTTTCTTGAGATTTGGTTCGAATAACCCAAAGCGTGGGTTGCGCCGATGACCAAAAAGGGGTGGGGTTTCAAAGTTTCGAACCTATATCTACTCCTGAGGCATGTTCATTTTTTTAAAGTATTTAATATTCCCCCTAAGTCGATTTTAATCTTTAATTTACCTTGAAATTTACCATTTAATTTTACTTTTTTTTATTAATTTTGTCCCCTATATATATATTTTTAATTATATTTTTTTATTTATTTACTATATTCCTCTGTTTTTTTATTTATTTATATTATATTATTTTTATTATATATATCTTATAATTATATATATATATATATATATATATATATATATATATATGTGTGTGTGTGTGTTTAGATGTATTAATTTTTCACCATTTACTATGTATATATATTTTTTCTTAATATTATATTTTATACGTTTTTATATATATTTTTTCTTAATATTTTATTTTTGTTTTTATTTATATATATATATATATATATATTATATTTTTACTTTATTTTATTTTTTCTATTTTTTTAATATCATATATATCTTTATTTTTTTTACTTAGTATTCTATTTTTATTATTTTTATTTGTTTTAGTAAATACTACTTTATATGAAAACATTATTTTTATTCCTTTTTAATTTCTTTTACCTTTTTTTTTTTTTTTTTTACTCCATTAATTTTTTTTCTTTATCGGTGTCTTTGTTTTTTAATATTTTATTCATATTGTTTATTTTTATTATATTTTATTATTTCTTACGTGTTTTGTTATTTTTCATTTTTTCCTTGTTTTATTTATTATTCTCATGTTTGCACACTTGCTATCCTAATTCGATTTTATACTCCGCTACGAATCTAACGTTTTTATCTTTTAAGGGTATTCAAATCAATCAATTGTAAGTAATTTGAATCGGGTCTGTTAAATTTTAATTTAAATTTCGAATTTTCGCAACTAAGACAACCGGTAAATTAATTGGTACCGAAAGAGCGGTTCAAGGGTGCTAATCCTTCCTTGACCGTAACCTACTCCCGAACCCGACACATTTCTGGTAAAAACGCAGATCAGGTAAGATGGTGTCCGACCCACCTAAATTTGTTTTAAAGTGGTCGGTGGCGACTCCAATCCACAATTTTCAAGTCGAAGCCTAATTCCGGGGCCCAACCGAAAGACGGTTGCGACAGCTTGGCGACTCCGCTGGGGACAAGTAAGTGAGTCAGGCCAGAATTAATTTTCGGTTGCCTTTTTTATGCGAAAATGTAAATTTAAATTTAAATTTATTTATTCGATTTCAGTTATTTACCTTTGATCATTTTTCAAATAAATAGTTGTACTGACGTTTTTTAATGATTTCAGATTTTCAACTTTTTCATCTAAGGCTCTATACCCGAGCTCCGAACCCTTTTAAGTGGGGGTGAAAGCGACACCTTCGTGTGAATTTATTCACCGTGCGGGCCTAGCAAGTAGCCTTCGGGATTCAAATACCTTATGTCTTCGTGTGAATTTATTCACCGTGTGGGCATAAGGGAATGTTTCCTCTCGAGTTTAACTTAGTCCACATAAGCTTGTAATGGGCTTAGGACTAAGGGTCTGGCAAGCCCAAGGGGGCACCAGCAAGGAGAACTCGTGTACCTTTTTTAGAACCTAAACTGGGAGACCGTGGAGAATTAGAGTCCACCCCAAAACCTCATTTCAAACCCTATGTTGTTTTTATTTCATGCTTTATTTTCTGTTCAAAGCATGTAAACTAGAAATTTATACGGTTAGGACTTGTTCAAAATCAACTTGCGGGATAGAGATCATGTCCGGGTAGGAATAATAAGCATGTGGGGTAGATATCATGTGGGGTAGGACTTTCATTTTTATGATCATTTTTTATTATTTTTCACCTCACTAACTCTTTTCATCTTTCTTTTATTTTATTTTATCTTCATCACTTGCATCATTTAAAAGAGGTGTTGATCCACCAAAAAACGTGTTCGTAAACCATAAATAATTTGCATTAATGGACAAAGGTGTTGTAATACAAGAGATTAAAACCCCTGAGGTACGACTATGGTCCGAGAAGACTCAGAAGGAAAAGGGAGACAGTCTTCAAGAAAACTATGTGTTTGAGCTGGTTAGCTACGCCTCTATCAGCCTAAAACAGAACAATGTGCAAGAACTTCGAGACATCTGGGACAGTTGGAAGAATGATCGGAAACAGAAGTTCAGTCAGAGGTATGGTGACATTGCACTTTTACTTTATGTTAAGACCGATGAGCCTTTAATCAGAGCCTTGGTTCAATTCTGGAACCCGGGATACAGTTGCTTCACTTTTAACCAGGAGGACATGGTACCTACCATCGAGAAGTATACTACACTATTAAACTGTGAAAGCATTAAACTAGAGCGAGCCTACGTCAAACACATCAAGAGTCAGCTTTTCAAGAACGGACTGGCTAAGATTGCAGGAGTTGATGAAAAGTGGGTGACTGACAGACTCCGACACAAAGGTAACGGGGAAGGAATTGAGTGGATCCACATAAGGCAACTAATAAAGGACCACCCTGATGAATGGAAGACTATATACCTTTTTGCACTAGGTCTGTATGGCTTGATCATCATCTTTCCGAAGGTTTTGGGATGCATTGACGCAGCCATGGTGGAACTGTTTGACCAACTTCCAAAACGAGTCAACCCAACACCGACCATCTTAGCCGAGACCTTTCGGTCTCTCAACCATTGCCAAAGAGCTAACGGAGGTAGATTCATTGGATGTGCTCAGCTCCTTCAAGTCTGGATTCACAGCCACTTCTGGAAGACTAATGGGGTTGCCTACCGCCGATTTAGCACTACGTATTCACCTTTGAGAGAGCCCATCACCATGAAATGGCATGAAGGCGCTTCAAAAGAGAAGTGGATGAAAATCTTCACTCATCTCCAAGACCAAGATATTGCTTGGAGAGCCCCCTGGTTGTTTTTCAGTGACGTTCTTTTCCAATGTGGGGACTCTGACACTATGACCTTACTTGGACTTTGGGGTGCAGTTGGGTATGCTCCATTGTTAGCACTTAGACAGTATGTGGCACGTCAGTTTGTCCCAGTAACATGCGGACTAGATAAATCAGAGTTTGAGTATCATAGTGACAACTATAAGAAGATGATCAAGGAAGCAGTCGGTTTATGGAAGAAAGTATTCCGGATGGATGTTGTAGCTGCCAGAAACATGCTTACTCCGGATTATATGGAGTGGCGAAGATTGAGAAAGAATGATAACATCCAGTGTCAGACTGTGAAGACACCCGGACCATGGAAGAACATCTCAGACCTGCCCCTTCTGAACTTGAGATAGCCAAGGCAGAGTTTGAAGCTATGAATAATGACTTGAAGAAGAGGATAAAGGAGCTTGAAGCTGAGCGCTATCAGTGGAAGTTAGATACCGAATCTCAGAAAGATCGAGCCATACAAACTTGAAAAAGAACATAAAAAGTCCGTTTTGAGCTCGAAGACTTGAGAAATGGGTATCAAGATAAAGTCAAGGATAACTCCAAGTTGAAAGTGGCTTCTGAATACTGGAAATATGAAGCTCATAGCCTGAAAAGAAAGTTCGAAGGGTCTGATGAGAGAGCTTGGAAGGAACATATGAAGACTACCCAGAGGCGCTTAACAGACAGTCAACATCAAAACCAATGCTTGAGAATCCGGATGGCTGATATGGAGAAACAACATGAGAGAGATGGCAAAATAATAGCTGAGTTAGAAGTTATTGTAGATGGGTTCAAGAAGTAAGCGAGCGAGCTTCAGATATTTCCCTTCGACGGAGGTTTATAGTGGCGTTTTCGTTGGGAGCAAGCACAACAAAGGGTGAAGGCCAGAGACGCAGTCATCCGAGACTTCCTGGATCAAGTACAGAAAGCAGCCCGTCATCTTCACGGCCTGGCAAGAGAAGCCGGAGTGGTTCGATAAGGCATTCAACCAGTGACAGATAAAAACAGAAGACTTGTCAACCTGTTGGAAGTTGTTCGGGGTCTAGAGGATTTAGTCTGAATGTACCTTTGATTGTTTTTATGTCTCTTACAAGATAAAACATTTTTGTCGAAATAAAGATTATTTATAATAATGGACACATGTTTTTGGATCAATGTCTTGAACATTTCATGCATTTTTGCATTTTGCATCTACATTTCAGTTTTAAGCATTTTCATCAACGAAATTTATTCATGAAGGATTCGATGAAAGTGGTTTTAAACCATATGACACCACATAGAAGCAAGTGAAACAATTAAAGAAAAAAACTAAAATCAGTACAGTATGAGCTGGATCAGCTGATTGTAGGACTAAGCCTGCCAGGATGATCTAAGAAAAGAATCCCCATATCCTAAAGGCTACGATGTTGAAGCTGCTAGCTGTTACCACGTAAGAAGCCCCAAACATTATTCTGAAAACTGTAAGGCGCTTGCCGAAGAAGGGGGCATGGCATATACCATTTGCACTTAGAGGATTGTTTTGTTTGAACAAGTCTTTGATCTTTTGCTTAATCTTTTAAACAATTGAATTTATGCTACTTTCTAAGGTGGAGCAATTGAACAAATTTTAATCTTTAGTTCTTCAAATATTAAATGAATTAAGGATTCTTTTAATTCTTCAAGAATTATAGATTTTTGACATATGGCAAGATTAGACCTTTCTTACCCTATCTCAAACCCCAAAATAAAATACCTCAATTTTTTTACCCAAAATAACTCGTGACCATTACCAAAAAACCAAATTTTGACATTACCTCCCTTTGAAATTCTTGAACATTGCCTTTATCTTTTTGATACACCTGTACCTTTCTTTGAGTCAATAAGATCACACCATTGTCTTTTTAGACTCAAAATTAACCTTTTCTTACCATTAAAACCCAAGGCATTGAGTTGTTCATTTGAATATGAGCATTCTTCTAAAGACACAACTTGGGGCATCTCGCGGGGAGCCTGAACATTGAGACATGTTGGGAGCAAGGAGCAACAAAAAACAATTCATTCGAAGTAATCCTATCATGCATTAATTACACTGTTTTCATGTGAATATAATTAATCCTGCAAATCTATCCCCCTGGGGATACCTCTTTTGTGAGGACTTCCATGTATGAAATGATGAACGGCTTTCTTTCTTTATCCCTTCACAACAGGAGAAAATATATATCCATTGTGTCCCCTTTTGAGCCTATAGTATTTTTCTTCTGATTCAACCCTAACCAAAGATCACCCTCCACACTGGGGGGGCAAGGTGGAGAAAATCTGCTCGCATGAGTGAAGACATCAATCCAAAGGAAATACCAAAAGGTGGGCCAAATACCAAGTGCAAAGATTCAATCAAGAACAAAAAAGAAAAGAAGCAAAAAAGGAAAAAAACAAGAACAAAAAAGAAAAGAATCAAAAATCAAAAGGAAAAGGGACAAAAAACACATGCAAAGATTCCCTAAAGACAAATAGCACATCAAGCTTCAAACTATGCGATTGATCAAGCACAATCATTCCCGAATCACTAAATCACTTCACTCGAAGATCATAGAGCATCAAGAGAAAGAGACATTTTGAGCAAGACAAGATTGAAGGCATCAAAATGAATTGATCATTGGTTCAAAACCCTGTAACACTTGTTTGGGACTATTTATCCTTTTCTTTCAACCCTGACCTACATTACGTGCCTTAAAAGTCCCTTCTAATCATACATGGATTTCTAAACAGAAGAGACTATCTTCAGATTTCATCCCGCCTATCAGGATTAATCTTTGTTTGCAAAAAACAATGTAATTAATGTATGATAGATAAAAATAACAAAGGGGGTTCAAGACGTAAATCCTGAATAATGTCTTGAAACCAAAGGAGGGATCGAGTTGAAAACCTGAAAAGGCGGCTCGAATATAAAAATTGTGCAACTGAGGCGATCATAGAAATTCCTTGATAAGGCATCGAACAATCCGAGTGTGACATCGAAGGTTGGGAGTCAGAGAACACTTCCAGCAGAGAAGCATGCAAGCTACCCCATCAAACCTTTGAGCATCAAATGCCAAACCTTTGAACATCAAATGCCAAACCTTTGACCAAACACAATAACCTGAGACTTTTTATCCTTTCCTTACTTGACCATCTCCCAAAGATAGTTTTGATCTTGGCACTTGTCAAATAACTATAATTTATTGAAGGATTGACATTGTAATTAATTCTTTGATATCTGATGAACTCTAGTTTTATGATTCGTCTCAATTGTAAAACCGTGAAAGGGGCAATATTTTCAAAACTTTTGGTTAAACATTTTTCGAAACTCTTTTAATTGATATTTTCATAACTTTGAAAATAAAAGAGAAAAACATTTTTTTTCAAACAAGATAGTCTCTCTAGAGTGGATCTTGGTAAATGACATGTGACTCTTAGACACAAAACTCATGTTCAGAATCAATGCTGAAGCAAGAAATGAGGAACATTTGGGGCATCTTTGGGGATTCAACATCCTAATGCGAATTATCAGACCTTCTGAAGGCATTTCCTCCACATGCAGGAACAAGCAGGCAAAAATGAGGCTCTATCCAAGAGATAAATGACATTAATTCATGTTGCATGCATCTTAGACATACTTGAGAGCATCACATTTATCATTTTTAGCATACATAATTTTTGTAGCTTTAGAGTCAAGTTTCAACTTCAATGCGAAAGATACCTGATTCAAAAGAGTTTGTAAAAAATCGATGGTGGTTTCTTAACTCAGTAGCGAGGAGCTACACCTCAACTAATTTGACATATTGAAAGAACGACAGATCTTAGAATCAACTTCAGACGAGTTCGAGAGCTAATTCAAAACCGATCCAGTTCGCATTTTCAAGTTGGATTTCAACTTTATGACGAAGGATATCCAATTCCTGGCTCAACTTCACGGCGAAGGGGCCACCCACGGTTTCAACTTCACGACGAAGGGAATCGTGATCACCATTGTCTCTCTTGAGACAGTTTCCCTTGAAACAAACTTTGTCTCTCTTGAGACAGTTTCCCTTAGGAAAAAAACCTTTGAAATCGTTTCTCTTGAAACACAAAAAACCTTTGAAAAAGTTTCTCTTGAGATGAATTTTGTTTCTCTTGAGACAGTTTCCCTTGAAATAAAATCTTTGAATATGTTTTCCTTGGAACTAATTTCATCTCCCCGTGAGACAATTTCTTTTGGAACTAAGTTTTGTCTCTCTTGAGACAGTTTTTCTTAAAACAAAATTTTGTTTCCCTTGAGACCGTTTCTCATGAAACAACATATATCTTTGAGATCGTTTCCCTTGAAACGAATTCTATCTCTTTCAAGACAACTTCTTTTGAAGCATCATCTGAACCATTACACTCAGCTCAGGCACATACTTGAGATGGTCGAGAAGCATTACTCAAATCAAAAATAGAATATGCACATCAGATTTGAACATTTGAAGAATTCAAGATCAGGGATCAAAATTTGAAGATTCAAGAATCAAGATTCCAGACAGGCAACTGGAGATCGAGATTTCTCTCCAGAGCCCCAAGATAACATATGTTGCATATGCATTTTAGGCACACCTAAGAGCATTGCATCCATAGCATCACATATATGCATAACTTTTTCAAGTTTTAGCTGGAGTCAATTTCAACTTTGCGGCGAAGGATATTGAACTCAAAGCGACACAATTTGCTCGAGAGTGGATTTCAACTTCACGACGAATGATATCTAGCTCGAAGCCAAACTTCACAATAAAGGGGTCTCCACGGTTTCAACTTCACGGCGAAGGGAATTGTGTCCACCCGTAACATACAATACTTGGATTTCAACTTCACGACGAATGATATTCAAGTCAAGGCTCAACTTCACAACGAAGGGGCCATCCGCGATTTCAACTCCACGACGGAGGATATCGTGGCACTCGAGACAACACAAGTTCAACTTCACAACGAAGGGACGGCTGGTTGTCAACAAACAACTTCTCAATTGCAGAGCCAATTTCAACTTCACAACGAAGGATATTGGACTTCAGACAACGCAAGTTCAACTTCACGACGAAGGGACCGCTGCTTGTCAACAACAACTTCCCAATTTCAGAGCCAATTTCAACTTCACAACGAAGGATATTAGACTCCAGACAATGCAAGTTCAACTTCACGACGAAGGGACCGCTGCTTGTCAACAACAACTTCCCAATCTCAGAGCCAATTTCAACTTCACAACGAAGGATATTGGACTCCAGACAACGCAAGTTCAACTTCACGACGAAGGGACCGTTGCTTGTCAACAAAATTTCATTCAGGTTCAATTTCAACTTCACAACGAAGGATATTGGACTCGAGACAACACAAGTTCAACTTCACAACGAAGGGACGGCTGGTTGTCAACAAACAATTTCTCGGTTCCAGAGCCAATTTCAACTTCACGATGGAGGATATTGGACTTGGAACAATGCTACTTACTTGGATTTCAACTTCACGACGAAGGATATCCAACTCAAAGAAGGATTATCTGCCATCAAAATTGTCAAGTTCGACTCCATTCAGCTCGATGACACATCAATCACACTACTTTCCGGTTGCAGTCGAGGTTTTCAAGTCGAGAAGAGGACATGGGTTAGCCGTGCCTTAGTGACAAGCAACCATTTTCAAACAACATAGCTTAAGTCAAGAAAAAGCTATCTGTCAATGAAGATTTCTGAGTTCGATTCCGATCCAAGGTCTTTAAACCGAGAAGAAGACCGAAGGGTAACGGGAAGCCACGTGCTGATTCAAATTCCGAACTACAGCTTTAATTTCATATCATTTCAAGATGAACTCGACTTCACGATGGAGGAGTCATCCGTAACTCAATTCGACAGGGAGTTATTGAAACATCAGAGTTAATTTTCAACTCCACTGAACGAAAAGTGTGTCTTTTAATCTTTGCCCTATCCCCGTTACACGACTATGGGCAAAGAGGGGCAGCTGTCAACACACATTTTTCGTCCTACTAGGATTCAAACTTCTAAAAATAGGATAGAATTTTAGGATTCAAACTCCTAAAAATAGGATAACATTTTGCTAGGATTCAAACTTCTAAAAATAGGATAGAGTTCTACTAAGATTTAAATTCCTAAAGATAGGATCCACAAGCACTATAAATAGCCATTGTAACTCACCATTGTAAGACACGATTTACACACAAAATACAGATGAAAGCACGGAAAATACAAAGGCAAAGCTATTGTAAACGATTCGAAAAGTAAATAAAAGGTAGCATTTTTTTACCTTGATTCGTTCATTTCTCGCATGTGCATGTTATTTTTCTTGAGATTTGGTTCGAATAACCCAAAGCGTGGGTTGCGCCGATGACCAAAAAGGGGTGGGGTTTCGAAGTTTCGAACCTAGATCTACTCCCGAGGCATGTTCATTTTTTTAAAGTATTTAATATTCCCCCTAAGTCAATTTTAATCTTTAATTTACCTTGAAATTTACCCTTTAATTTTACTTTTTTATTAATTTCGTCCCCTATATATATATTTTTTAATTATATTTTTTTATTTATTTACTATATTCCTCTGTTTTTTTATTTATTTATATATATTTTTATTATTATATTTTATTTATATATATATATATATATATATATATATATATATATATATATATGTTTAGATGTATTCATTTTTCTCCATTTACTATTATATATTTTTTCTTAATATATATTTTATACGTTTTTATATATATTTTTTCTTAATATTCTATTTTTGTTTATATATATATATATATTATATTTTTACTTTATTTTATTTTTTCTATTTTTTTAATATCATGTATATCTTTATTTTTTTTACTTAGTATTCTATATTTATTATTTTTATTTGTTTTAGTAAATACTACTTTATATGAAAACATTATTTTTATTCCTTTTTAATTTCTTTTACCTTTTTTTTTATTTTTTTTACTCAATTAATTTTTTCTCTTTATTGGTGTCTTTGTTTTTTAATATTTTATTCATATTGTTTATTTTTATTATATTTTATTATTTCTTACGTGTTTTGTTATTTTCTATTTTTTTCTTGTTTTATTTATTATTCTCATGTTTGCACACTTGCTATCCTAATTCGATTTTATATTCCGCTACGAATCTAACGTTTTTATCTTTTAAGGGTATTCAAATCAATCAATTGTAAGTAATTTGAATCGGGTCTGTTAAATTTTAATTTAAATTTCGAATTTTCGCAACTAAGACAACCGGTAAATTAATTGGTACCGAAAGGGCGGTTCAAGGGTGCTAATCCTTCCTTGACCGTAACCTACTCCCGAACCCGACACATTTCTGGTAAAAACGCAGATCAGGTAAGATGGTGTCCGACCCACCTAAATTTGTTTTAAAATGGTCGGTGGCGACTTCAATCCACATTTTTTAAGTCGAAGCCCAATTCCGAGGCCCAACCGAAAGACAGTTGCGACACATTGTATCTGCAATCTACTCATAAGCTGGGACTTCATTAACTAATAGCTCCTCAGCTATCACCTTTTCATGAACAAAATACAAATCCAGCTCGACATGTTTAAATTTTGAGTACATCACTAGATTCGCTGAAACCGCAACCAAACTTGAATTATTACACCAAAGCATGGGTTTTCCTTCTGGAGCAACATGTAGCTCGTTGAGTAAAGATCGAAGCCATAGAACTCTAGTTGTCGCACATGCAGCACTTCAATATTCAGCTTCTGTTGTTGATCTCGACACCACTTGTTGTTTCTTCAGATCCCAAGACACAAGATTACCCCCAAAATAAATGCAACAATTTGTAGTGGACCGTCGATTATCTGGATCAAAACCTTAGTCAGCATTGGTAAATCCCGTTATAGTGAGACGTGAAGCACTAGTGAATTTCAAACCATAATTAATAGTACCTTGAAGATATCGTAAATTTCTTTTAACAGGATGAAAATGCACATCAGAAGGAGCTTGCATAAACTGACAAACTCGATTTACAGCGAATACAATATCAGAACGTGTGATCACTATGTATTGTAATGCGCAGATAATACTCCTATAGTCTGACACATTCATGATTTCACTTCCATCTCAAAGAGACAATTACAACTGCTCACCATCGGCCTGAGGGTGAGTTCGGAGAGATTAATGGAAGCTAAAGAAATAATGAAAGAAGGGGATAGTTTATATGATTAGATGTTGTGTTCATGTACAATTAAGAGGCATCATTCAGTCAACCAGTAGTCCAAGATCAATGGTTATAACTCAACTAAAACAGAGAGAAGCAAAAGCGAATCCCATAAATCAGCAACAATGTGATCGAGTATGGTGTATCAGAACTCAGCAACGATGCCTACATACAAGGGAATCGACAAAAAGTTATACATATTCTCAATTTCCCCCCTAATTAGCATAGCAAACCGGATAACTGGGAGTTGCCTTTTTCGACGAATTCTTCATTAGCGGAAGTGAGTGACAAGCCTGGGGCACTTGTTTGCCCTTGTATGCATTGCAGATGTAGGTAACAAAGTTCTTGAAGTCCTGCTCTTCACACAAAGCATTAGAGTCAAGACATGATAGAAACATAAAAAATAAAGGACATAAATGGTCCTCTGACTATTAAAAATTATAAAATGATCATCTGGCTAAAGTACGTTATTTTGTTGAATCCTTCGACTATTAAAAGTTACAAAATAATCACCTGACTATTCATATGTTCCAAACTTGTCCTTTTATGTTAAAAAATTGACGATAATCTGAGTTTGACGTTAACATGCTGATTGAGATATAACAAAATCTGATCCCAAAATCTCCAATGACTATCATATCTCAATCAGCATTCTAACGTTTAGTTCAGACGATCATTAATTTTTTAAAGGGAAAGAATGACTTTGAAACATATGAATAGTCAGATGACTACTTTATAACTTTTAATAGTCAATGGATTCAACAAAACAATACTCTATAGTCGGATGATCACTTTGTAACTTTTAATAATCGAGGGACTCAGTAAAATAATACCCTATAGTCGGAGACCATTTGTGTACTCTACCCAAACAAAGCAACGGAAAACGTAGTGACCTCTTGCAGAGGTTGACCGTTAACAAGCACCCATGGGACGAACTTATGCGGTGGATTAAGCCGAGCAGTTTCGGCAGCATACTGGTTTTCAAGCTGTAAACAGAATCACACAAGGAACAGTACAGCGGAAGAATAAAGCAACATGAGAGAAAGATCATAAAACTAAACTAACCACGTTTCCATAGCCACTTTTATAGCAATCAATGGGAAGAGTGGCCAATCCAGTAGTATTAAAACAATTAACCCACTCATTCGGCTTGTTCTCCGAGACCAGACGCTCGAGGCAGAGAATGAATCTGAAATGCTGCTCCTGCATTATGAAAGTGGCAAGGATCAATCATTTAAAAGTTGCAATGAACTCTATAAGCCAAAGAAATTGTAACAGTACTTATTCATTCTTTCACTCACTCCTCAATTAAAAGGAATATGTTAAATCCAAGTCGTGCTCAAGATTTGATTTACATCCACTATTATCTCTACCTTTTGTCGAAGAATTCTATTCACTACGAACTTTAATGAATATTTATGATTTTTTTTATCTTGTTAAAATTTATTTTATATTTACTGTTCCGTGGTACTACTACCCTATATTTTTAAAAGTTATCATTTCTTATCTTCGTAGCTGTCCCCATACATTTATCAGTGCAACCCAGGAAAATAGAGGGTTTACCTGATTAGGATACATTGAGATGGCGCAGGCTTCAATGGCATTCAAGATACATTCATCTGGGCCATGCTGCAAGGGTAATATACTGATATGGATGTTAAAATTAACTGAATAGGCAAAGTTTGTAAGGAAACTGGGATTTGAAAAGGACCTGGCAAAGGAAGGTGCCGTCGGTTTGTAACACAGCGTTGCCCCACGGAACCAGCCTGAGGTTGACGACGGAGAAGAGTTGGTTGTGGAAGATCTTTACCAGATGATTGGCAATAAAGTCGGCGCAATAAGGGCAGAGAGTTTCGTAGTAAACTGAAAGAGTTACGTTTTGAAGATGACATGGCCGTGAACTAATAAACAACACCAAGAGCATGCAGGAGAAGAAACCAGGAGACGCCATTAGCAAACACATTTCACAAGTCTGGTTTGGTTTTGTTGGTGGAGAATTGATTCGTATCGTACGCACTTTGTAAAGCTCAGATTTCTCATTTTTCTTTTTCAGCTTTAATTTTTCTCTGCTGACTTGTTTCTTTCTTTTATGTTCTGCTGCTTTTGATATAGAAATAGAGTAAACTAATTTTAGTACCTAAATTTTTATTTTTTTTTAAAATCATGTTTAACGTTTAGTTTTTGTTTCATTTTAGTACATGCCGTTAAAAACTTAATGGATGGGCTCACCAACCATCGCATCTACAGTCGCCATTCGTCGCACCTGTCGGCTGATGAAGCTTAAACTTTTCAATCCGCACCTTTTCGACCCCTAAACGAAATTATGGCCTCCGTTTCACCTGAAAACGCCTCAATCTCTCCAAATCGATGATGAACTCTTCGATTTTTTCATCCTAACCTGAAACTGGACTATGTTGGTCCACTCGTCATTCTCTAGTGGTCAACCATTTAGATTGGTCATCTTTCCATCGGAGGTATGTCACGTCAGTCCGTCCGTTAAGTTTTTAACGATAGTGTACTAAAATGAAATAAAAATGAAACGTTACGTATGTCTTTGAAAAAAATAAAAATTTAGATACTAAAATAAATCAAAACTAATAAATTAAGTACTAAATGTGTAATTTATCCTAAAATAATATAAATAGCATAGCTGCCCAAAAATAGAACTCGAAATAAGTCTCATTCTACTTGTGATTTAGTTTACGACGCATTAAAAATCTCTGAATTTTAGTATTTTGTGAAAATATTTGAATAAAGATATGAATTGATATTATTATATGCTACTAAGCAGTAAATCTGCAATTGGAATATTTGGTTGCTGCAATGAAAAGTTATGCAACACATGTCTTTTATTATGAATATTCTTATGGGTAAACTATATATTTAGTTACTTAATTATTACTTTAGTTCTGTTTTGGTCGTTTAACTATTTTTTCTTAAAATCATCATTAATATTACGTTTTAATTTCATTTTGGTCACTCGCCGTTAAAAAATAAACATAACTACTAATGTTGTATTTTTTTATTTTTTAAAAATGACACGACATTATCTTATGGTGAAACTTCATCATCACTGTTAATTTTTTACATTTGATGACAAAAATAAAACCAAAACGTAATATTAATGATGATTTTAAAGAATAAACAATTGAATAACCAAAATAAAATTAAAGTGATAATTGAATGACTAAATACGTAATTTACTCTATTCTTAATCATCACTCGCAATCAAGTTATTATATATCCAAAATGAGAACATATTTTCCATTACAATATTTTTTTTTATCATTTCAATTCTTTACCTTCACAAATTGAACCTAAAACTTCAAGTTATGAAAATATGCATATATTATTTTAAGATTTTATGTTCAAGATTATTGTTTGTCTCTAATAATGGCATTGGGTTGGTTTAAAAAAATATTTTCTATTTTTATTTTCATAAAATAACTTTTTATTTTCATAAAATAATTTTTAGTTTTAGTTTTTTGAAAATTAGAAAACATGTTTGATTAATATAAATAAAAATTTGAATACAAAAATAAAGATAGAAAAATGTATTTGGCATCTAATATTTGTAGAAATGAACAAATAGTTATTAAATAATTAAATTAAATTAAAATTATTAAAAAATCATTACATAAATTTAATATGTGAATTATGTAAATATAAAACAATAAAGTTGATAATAAATTCTATTACACAAAACTATTTTAGTTTTTAATAAGAATATAACATTAAAGCGTATTGGACATAAATTAAATTTAAAAAATATACAAAAAATATTGTTATAAGTAAGAGCACACAAAAGTGTCAAAAAATAATATATATGTGTAGTGGTAAATGAGACCCTCAAACGTGGGGGGGGGGGGAATTAGTGTAGCCCCTAAACGATTTTTGCATTTTGATCAATGAAATCAAACGTTTATCATTACGATGCTTACATGACAGTTCACGAAACTTACATGACAATCTACAATGTTGATATGATAGTTCACGATATTGTTGTGGTAGTACACGATGGACGATGTTGTGCTAGATGAGATTAATTGATTTTTTGGCTAAGTTCGAGGGTATTATTAAATTTTTAGAAAGTTTGAGGATTTATTTAATTTTTTTAGAAAATTTAAGATATTATTTAAATATAAATAATTATTAAGATGTTCAATATATTAAATATAAAATATTAAAAAAATAAATTATTAAAAAAGTTTAGTTTAAGGACCACATTGAGGTTAAAAAAAATTCAAGGACCACATTGTTTTTTTATATATAAAAAATTGGGTATTTAAGCTACCATTAAGTTAAAAAATTGTTGTTAGAAGGATTTAAACTCGTGTAAGTTAAAAATCTATATCATATGTTTTACTATTTTTTTAGTTTTCAAAAACAATTTTAATGAAAATACTAAAAATATCTTTTTAATGTTTTCATATTTTTTTATTTTTTAAAAATCATTTTTTTTAATTCTACAACCAAACAAGATTTCTTCCATATTTTCTATTTTTTAAAATGAAAATAAAAATAACATATATTTTCTAGAACCAAACTAATAATTTTAAAATATTATAAAGAATTATTGTTTTTTACACGGACGATAGACTTCTATGGAGAAAAAATATCAATCTAAAGTACACAACTGCTTAAAAAATATGATGGAATTATATTTTTAATCATTAAAATTTCAAAAATTATAATTAAGTTTATTAATCTAAATAATCATTATATATTATAAAAAATTATAAATCTTGATAAGTTTAAAGATGATGTTGTAATAGTTTCTTTCTTCCTCAACCTTTCGTTTTCTGATAATTTATAATGTGTGTTCACTCTCTTATGTTTTCCTTTTGATTTTCTCTTTCGCCCTTTTTTAGTTCTGATATAATGAAGCAGTTCTGCTTTGTTTATGAAAAACTTGTTTCATTGTCTTTCTGTGATTTTCCTTATTCATAATCGGATCTGGTAAGGTAACGTGAATGTGTGGCCTTGCTGTCGATTTAGAAGTGCCTTATATATATCTTCTGCGTAGAAGAATAGAACATTTGAGCTTCATTAACACATTTTATTTTCTTTGGTTGTGCAGGCTAGAGGGTTGAAGAAGCACTTGACGAGGCTCAATACCCCTAGGCATTGGATGCTTGACAAGCTTGGTGGAGCTTTTGTATGTTTTTTTTCTTGATCCCTTTTACTTCCATACCATTCCACTTCACTTTGTTATTTCTACATCCATCATCTGGACCACACAAATCCAGGGAATGCTTGCCACTAATTCTCATTCTGTGAAACAGATTGAAGTATGCTCTTACATGCAGAGAAGTTATTGCTATTCTCATGCAGAGGCATGTTATGGTAGATGGGAAGTTTCGGACCGAGAAGACCTATCTTGCTGGTTTCATGGGTGTGTGTCCTTTCTCTATATTCCTAGATTCTGTTGTTTGTGTTAATACTTGGCATTCAATTGAATGAAATATATTTGGTTTGATTACTATGTTTTCTACATTGCTTTAGTATCCTTACATCCATCCTTTGCGTTCACTAGTCTCATTAACTGACTTCTTTTATTCTAATTTATGAAATACATGATGAGTTGGGAAATGCTCATTGGCATGTGATCTCGTCTCTCAGCTTGTTCCTAGTTTAGCTTAAAGTGGTACAATTGTAGGATTTGACTCCTTTCTCTCTGTCATCCCGAGATTATTGTATCTAATGTTACATACTTGATCACCTACTTCCAGATGTTGTGTCCATCCCTAAAACTAATGAGGACTTCCGTCTTCTTTGTGACACCAAAGGACGTTTCTGTCTTCATGCCATAACTGGTGATGAAACCAAGGTTTGAACTATAGCAGTCAAGTATTTGAAATATATTTTCTGATTCTTACCACCTTTAGAATGTAGCGGTGAATTGCTTTTTTCACCCTGTAGGTATAACAATAATGTTCATTTTTTGTTGTTGTTCAGTTTAAGCTTTGCAAGGTTGGATCTGTCCAATTTGGGCAGAAAGGTATTCCATACCTCAATACGTATGCGTACTATCCGCTACCCGGATCCTCTGATCAAGGCGAATGACACTATCAAGCTGGACCTTGAGAGCAACAAAATTGTTGATTTCATCAAGTTTGATGTCGGAAATGTTGTCATGGTGACTGGAGGAAGGAACAGAGGCCGTATCGGAGTGATTAAGAACAGGGAGAAGCACAAGGGTAGCTTTGAGACCATCCATGTTCAAGATGCAGCTGGGCATGAGTTTGCAACTCGTCTTGGTAACGTCTTCACCATCGGAAAAGGAACAAAGCCATGGGTATCCCTTCCCAAGGACAAGGGTATCAAGTTATCTATCATTGAGGAAGCTAGGAAGAGGCTTGTAGCCCAAAATGCTGCATAAACATTAACATAAGGTATCTTCCATACATGTTTTGCTGCTGTAGTTTATTCCGGATTTAATTAGATTGCTTGTTTTTGGTTGGTTGAGTAAAATTTTGAGGACTTTGTTCCTGCAGTTTTTGTTGTTCAGTTAGATATTGTTAGTGATCTCGTTGACTAAAAAAAGGCCATCTGATCGTCATTGTTTTGCTCTGCTACCTGTTTTTCATCAAATACATACAAGTCATTATGGGTCACGAGAACTAAGACCAAGAGATTAGTGGTAGATTCAAACACCTCATCTACGTCTATGGTATGGCTATAAGTTTCAAAACATGTAAGTAGTACTTGCATTGTGCAGGCTCAAAAGCTTCTCATTTGTCAGCTTCTCCAACGACAATGCTCATTCCGTACTCAGACCAAAACAAGGCAAAAATTAATAGATTGGTTTTAGTACACACACCATCCAGCTCAGTTGGTAGAGCACAAGGTTCTTAACCTTGAGGTTGTGAGATCGAGTCCAATGGAGGGCATTTCATAATTTGGAGGTCTCCTACGGAAGTTGCTCTCAACCTAATGTTAGGGGCAGCCTACTATCTTACCTCCCCTTTATCCCATTATATATGAGAACAAGGGACAACCATTTTTTAGTACACAGAATATAGAAAAGTAAAATTCTGAGATATTGTCGATATTATTATATTTTGAAAATGAATAATAAATATATTTTGAATATTTTAATTACTAAAGTATTATATTAATGTTAGATACGTAAAATAATATTACTCATTATTAATAATTAAAAAATATTTTTTATGAAAATAATAAATAGTATTGATTATATTAATAATTTATTATATATTATTAAATAAAAATATAATATCATATGTTATAATAATATATTTGAGTATATATTATTATAATATTGAAAAAATATAATATTATTAAAATTATTAATAAATATTTTTTAAATATTTTAATAATTAATATTAAAAAATTATATCAATATTCAATACATAAAATAATATTATTTTTTGTATTTATGCTCTCAACTAAAAGTTGACAAAATATTTTACGAAAAATCAGAAGGTAAAATACTTCACAGAAAATACAAAGAAATTAGGAAGATTAATTACGTTAAAGAAAATCAATTATGTCAATCAAGCACTGAAAAATAAGAAAAATATTTTTTGTAATCCATTTTCCCAAGTAATAGTGTCAACTTCAGTTTGTTCATTATAGTTATTTAACGGTGTTAGTATAATTGATTTTGTAACTCCTTAGATTCGACCTAAACGTTACGATCAAATCTTGGAGATTAAACTATTAAAAATTCGTAAAGTCATAACATTTATTTAAAAATTATCAATGATTCACTGTAAATTATAAAATAAAATAAATAAATATTTGAGAATAAACGCTTAATTAAATAATACCAAATCCATGTGTTTTAAAACAATGCATGCCAAAATTTTGTTCAAAAGCCTATGTAAAAGAAATGTCCCAAAAGTTCAAATACATAAAAAGTTCTAAATCCGCTAAAAGAGTAGATAATATAAATAAAATTTAATAATAGTTGTAGACACTCATTTTTGTTCGGGTTTTACTTACGCTTATTATTATTATTATTATTATTTACATTTTGTAGGCCTAGCAGGTTACAACAACAGACCAGATTCAAGCCCAAGTTGGGCCCAATTACAAACCAACCCAAAGCCCACAAGGACAGAGCCCAACAATACCCCAAAACAGGCCCAGGAACCAACCCGGCTGGAGACCAACTCAGTAACCCAGAGTAATTAGGGTTTTTGAACCCTAATCCTTCAGTCGCCTCATGTCATAACCTTTGGATCAGATTTGATCCAACGGGCTAAGTTGACCTATATTAGGGTTTTCTCATAACCCTTAAGCTATCATATGTCGCCGCTCAAGTCGAGCCTCACTCTCGCCGCCGTCGCCATCTGAGCCGATCAATCCTGTCGTCATAATCAACAGTGACAGAAAATAAATATACCTAATCAGTCAACAAAAATCAGAAGAGCCTGGTTAAAAATCAAATCCTGAATCAGAGGTTTTTCTCACTTACCAAAACATAGAGAAATCATTCCCTACGAAGAGCCCATTGTTATCATCAGACAACAAGTCATCACCAAGTCCACGTGCAAGATAAAAGGAAGAAAAGAGAGAGAGAAGAAACACAGAGAAGCATTTGGAAAAGAAAAGAAAAAACAGGAACAGAAAAAAAAAGAGCATCCGAACAAAAAAAAGATAACAAAGAGAAGAGGTTCTTACCACGTTCGAAGAAAGCTGAAAGTCCAAGGGTCGCCATATCTTTATTTTTTTTCGAAAGGTAAAGCCTAGATTTAGGTTTCTAGGGTAGGTTTTAGGTTAAAAGAGGATAGGTTTCGGGTTGAGGAGGTTGAGACGAGATTTTGGGGAGGTTTTCGCTCCCTCTGGCTGCCGTAAATGGCAATGAAACACCACCGGCAAACGGTGGCCCCTCTCTTCCCCGATAAGGGAGTTGAGAGAATTTGAGAATTCTTTCTCCTCCCTCTATTGTTAAACCAAACAAAATGAGGGGAATGAAAAGAAAAGCCTCGGTTTTGGGCTTAAATACCCAAGCTAAAACGACGTAGTTTCACCCCTCACTGTGTTTTTCCATTTCTAAAGGGGTAAACAGCCGTTTAGGTCCTTGTTTCTTTGTAATCTCATGATGTGGTCATCGAAAGAAAATATGATATTATGTTTCAGGCATTTGTTTTTCAATATTTACGTTTAAGTCATCAGTTCATATATTGTGATATATTTTTTATTTTCGAATCTGGTTCTAAGGTTTATGATTATTTTGTTTTAGTCATTATTTAGTATGAATGCATTTAGGTTTAATTATTATTTGCCCTTTTATATTTCTGCTTTAATTTATTTTTTCCTTAACATTATTTAGGGATTATTTTCGTTTCCCGTGCCCATATTATTCAATGTATTTGATTATGGTTCTGGTTTGTTCATAATTGTTGTTAGATTCTTTAAGTTTCTGTTAGTGTCATTTTGGCCCCTTAAATCACCGAATGTACTTATTTTTGTTGATTGTATTTTGGTTTGTAATGTTCACTTGTTTTTTTTAAAAATTCTATACCTTTATGTACATACATATTTTGCATATTATGTATTTGAATATTATATTAATTATATTATTAGCCCTATTTGTTGTGGATATCGTATTCTATACGTTTCAAAATCGTGTTTGTTTCCAGCGTATCTCTTTATATATTAATATTATTCGAATAATTTCAAGAACATCAATTTGTAGAATGGGCGTGGAAAGCATTGTTTGGTCGAAGTAGTGCGATCCGATACGACGTTCGAACGAAATGTGAACTTGAGATAAATTGAGTTTATTTTGCTAATTAAATCATTTTTTATTTTAAGTCAAATAATTTAATGCATGTTTATCTAAATAGAAATTTATTTTATTATTATGCAAATGTCGATTTTCGATTTATATTCGATTCACATTTTTTATCGTAGAGAGAATATTCTTTTTAGATAAGAAATAAAAGAGATAGTCTTCCCGTCAGAGGATGAGCAAATCTCGATGTTTCTTTTCGAATTAAAGTATTTTTCCTAATAAATAATTCGAAGTAAATTAATTAAACTTTAACAAAGGGGTCATATTTTTTATTTTTATTCGATTTATAACCACCACCATTTACGACGATGTATAAGCGACTAAGTACTAATTTTGGGCGCTGTGGGGTGTTAGTCATTCCCCACGCGTAACCGACTCCCGGAACCGTTAAATCAGATTTTTGGTAAACGCAGACCAATTTTTGCCTTAAAAAACAATTTTTTCTTAAAATTGTTTTAAAAGACGTTTTTATGTATTCGACCTACCAAACCCAAAGGTTGATGGCGACTCTCATCCAAATCAATTCAAAATCATCAAATTTTCAAATAATAATGTCATAATTATTATTATTTTAAACTTAATTGTTTTTAAAAAAATGGTTATGACAATAGTCATTTTGTAAAAATAAAATATCGCTAGTCGATCCTCCAATACGAAAATGATCATATCGATCACGAGAATCTGAAAGGAAAAAAGAGAAACTAAATAGTGAATTATATAGCTCAATGTGTCCTACATCAGAGAATTAATCCATGAGCATCACATTATATTCAACAAGGTAAACATGACATATACATACAACGTCATACATTGTATGATACAATAAAATGCAACCCAATCAACTCTACCACATCTCCATACGGTTATTGAGTTTACCATCCCAATGAAATACAACAGTTGGTTATTAAATATATCATCCAAAGGATACTACAATTGGTTATTTGATCGTTTCCATAATATAATTCTATCTAATGCAACATATAAGATGTTATGTTTAACATAAATGTTCATATTAAAGCAAAGCTATCATAATATGATCGGTTCATCATATTTTATTCACATACATATGAGCTCGATATTTGATACATACACCAACGAATATAAATAATAAATAAATAATATAACTAAGATAATACATCACATTATCAGTACTCAATAACACAATAATACATTCTACACAAATACATGTAACACGACGCAAGGAACACCTCTAGTAAGCTATAGCACTAAAGCTAAATAACACCCTTCCCTCGTTCGACAGTACTAGGTCCAGCAATGTTAGAACCTGCAAATCCAAAACACTACATCAATAATCACATAACTTATATTCTAAAAATATTAAGAATTTACTATTTCAAGATTAAATCATCGTACACATAACTCTAGTCGAACGGTCAAAATCTAGAAATAGTTGAATCTGAGTCCATTAGCAAACGCTTGGGAGAGATCGATTCACTTTCATAAACAAATAATCGCATTTAAGACAATATCCAAAAGTTATTGCAAAAGAAAAGTCTAAATAATTAATAAGAATGACAAATTGAGATTTTCATGTCAGAATTTGGTGAAACCACTACAGTAAAAGTGTTCTGTAGCGATGTTTTTAGCAGCGTTTGGAGAAAAAATGTCACAAAATTTGGGGATTGAAGACACTCAATTTTGTCCGATGTTATACTACAAAGTATTATAAACTATATAAGTCTTTCTTCATATTTACATTTATTTACATTTTTATTTTCAGGCCCGATAATAAGATCACGGCCCAACAGCACAAAGACCAACTGCGCAAGTCCAGGATTCAGGATCTGCAGAAAGCTAGGGTTTCCAGTAAGCCTTCCCTTTCTGCGCCGCAAGTCACTCCCAGGCTCGTACGCCTCTCCCCCGTGCTTCTCGGCAACAAGCCAAGATCGTGGACGTGTGGGACTCCAACCAACACGCTTCAACCCACCGAACCATCCGGCGCGAGAGTCTCGGTCATCACCAACAAACACAATAACATTAGTGTTTCATTAGGAGTTAAACTCTTAAAAAATAGAACCCTATATTGTACTATAAATAAAGGTGGAAATCAACACAGAAGGGAGGAGGGATTTATAGGAGAAATAACAGAGAGGATTAGGCACAAGAATACAAGCAAACAAATCGACCAAAAGGCTAAAGTACTTGTACTCGTTGAAACGATAAATAAAAGAGAAAGGTATTTTTTTTTACCTTCGTTTTTAGTTGGCTTTCGTTGCATGCTTGATGTTTTCATTTCATTTGAAACCAAAGAAAACACCTTCAAGGAGGCTCGGCCGATGAACTCTAGAGGAAGGTTCGGGGTTTTAAAACCCAGATCTAGTCTCCTCTGAGGCCATTTTGCAAAAACAATGTTTATTTTTGAAACCGGGGGGGTCGAAAGCTTTTGGAAAAAGCCTCCCTTTTTGTGTTTTGCCGCTGATGACTGGAGGCCGACGTCGATCGACGACGACGACGAGGCGACGCTGCGATGGCCAGATTCTGGGTTCATCAAGAACCCAGGCGACCGTTCATCCTTGGATGAACACAGAACGGAGAAATGAATGAAAAAGAGGAAAGGCATTCATTTGAAAGAAATAAAATTTCTTAAGCCCAGATTTTGACACATATAGCCCCAGAACCTGCGTGTTTTAAAGAAAATGGGGTAAACTACCCTTTTGATCCCTCGCAGATTTTAAAGAGTTATTTTGACCCCGAATGGGCTTTTGAATTGGTCTCTAATTCTGATTTTCTTTCAATTTAGCCGCTTAACTTGTTTTTGATTCAATTTAATACTTATACTAACCTTTTTTTATTTATTCCATATCATGTAATTATATATATATATATACGTATTTTTTATATATTTCATTTATATACTTAGTGTTAATACATATATATTATTTTAATTAACTGTTTTTCTAGCTATTACATCTTATAATTTTATACGTTATATATGTATTTTTTATTATTTATCAATCTTACTCATTTTATCTTATAATTATATTTCTATTAACATTTTTTTGTATTTACATATGTATATATATATATATATATATATATATTCATTTTACCTATTATTGATATTTTTCCTTTTTATACTTTAACATATATATATTTCTTGTTTCATTCATTAATTATTCATTCCATTTTTATTTTATTTATTTCCCCTTTTACTTTTTACTATTATTATTATTTATTTATTTATGCTATTATATTATTATTTTTATTATTATATACGTATATGTATTACTCATTTTTTACTCTTTATTTCTATATATCTTTTATGTATTTTTTATATTCTACATATATATATATATATTTTATTTATTATTTTCATCGTTATTATTTCATTACTATTTTTACTATTATAATTGTTCTTTTTATTATATGTATATTACGCATATTTTTTTTCTTTTTTTTTCATTGCTTTATATTTTATTTTATTATGTGTTTTTTTATCCATTTATATTTTGTTATATTTTCTTCTTTTTCTTTATTTGTATTTTCGTTTTCTCCTTTGCATATTTTATTTTATATTTAGTCATATTTCATTCTTTCTTTTTCGTATACATTGTTTTTTTTTATATATTGTTTCGTTTGTTCGCCTTATTTTTCTATTTCATTACTTTCATTACCTAACCCTTTCCTTGGCTTTCTGAGAGAACTTCAAACAATCAGTGGTAAGCAATTTGGATCAACATTTTACCTTTTAATTTAACTTTCAATTTTCTTAATTAAAGACAACTGGAAATTACACAGTACCGAAAGGGCAGTTCAAGGGTGCTAGCCCTTCCTTGACTGTAATCGACTCCCGAATCCGACACATCTCTGGTAAGACGCAGATCAGGTAAGAAATAGGGTATCCGATCAACCCATTTATTTTTTAAATAAATGATCGGTGGCGACTCCAATCCACATTTTCCTAAGTCGAAGCCCAATTCCGGGGCCCAACAGAAAGACGGTTGCGACAGCTTGGCGACTCCGCTGGGGACACAAGTAAGTGAGTCAGGCTAAGGTAATTTCCAGTTGTCTTTTTAACGAAAATGGTAAGTTTGAATTTGAAGGTAATTTTTCGATCCTTATTACTTATTTTTTGATTATATTTTTCGAGTAAATAGTTGGACTGACCGTTTTCTAATGATTTCAGCTTTCCAAACATTTTCATCTAAGGCTCTAAACCCGAGCTCCGAACCCGTTTTAAGTGGGGGTGAAAGCGACGCCTTCGTGTGAATTTATTCACCGTATGGGCCTAGCAAGTAGCCTTCGGGATTCATATACCTTATGCCTTCGTGTGAATTTATTCTCCGTATGGGCATAAGGGAATGTGTCCTCTCGAGTTTAACTTAGTCCACACAAGCCTGTGATGGGTTTCGGACTAAGGGTCTGGTCGGTCCAAGGGGGCGCCAGCAAGGAGAACTCGAGTACCGTTTTTAGAACCCAAACCGGGAGACTTTGAATAAATAGAGCCTACCCCAAAACCACATTCCAAAACCTAGGACATTTCTTTCCTAACCTTTTTATTTTTTATGTTTTTTTCATTTACCATTTATTTTTATTTATTTTTATCTATTTCTATTTTACTAACGTTTTTGCCTTTGTGTTTGTTTTCTAGCATTTGCATCATTACAAGAGGCTATTGATCCCTAAAAAACGTTTGTTATACACAAAATAATTCGAGTTAATGGACAAAGGTGTTGTAATACAAGAGATTGAAAATGCTGAGGCACGACTATGGTCCGAGAAGGCTCAGAAAGAGAAGGGAGACAGTCTTCAGGGAAACTATGTGTCAGAACTGGTTAGTTATGCCGCTGTCAGCCTGAAACAGAATAATGTCCAGGAGCTGCGAAACATTTGGGACAGTTGGAAGAATGACAGAAAGCAGAAGTTCAGCCAACGATATGGGGATATCGCCCTCTTGCTCCATGTCAAGACTGATGAGCCCTTACTCCGAGCATTAATTCAATTCTGGAACCCGGGATATAGTTGCTTCACTTTTAACCAAGAGGACATGGTGCCTACCATCGAAGAATACACTACACTGCTGCATTGTGAAAGCATCAAGCTTGAGCGAGCCTACATTAAACACATCAAAAGCCAGCCCTTCAAGAATGCACTAGCCAAAGTTGCAGGAGTAGATGAGAAATGGGTAATCGATCGGACTCAGCGTAGAGGCAGTGGAGAAGGAATTGAATGGATCCACATAAAGCAACTAATGAAAAACCACCCTGATGAGTGGAAGACCATAGACCTTTTTGCACTGGGTCTGTACGGTTTGATTATCTTTCCGAAAGCTTTGGGGTACATTGACGCTGCCGTGGTGGAACTATTTGAGCAACTTTCTAAACGAATTAACCCAGCACCAGCCGTCTTGGCCGAGACCTTTCGATCGCTCAACCATTGCCGAAGAACTGGCGGAGGAAGATTTACTGGGTGTATTCAGCTCCTTCAGGTCTGGATTCACAGCCATTTCTGGAAGACTAACGGGGTTGCCTACCGCCGTTTCAGCACCACCTATTCACCTCTAGGTGAATTCATCACCTTGAAATAGCATGAAGGCGCTTCGAAAGAAAAATGGATGAAGGTCTTTACGCATCTTCAGGATCAGGATATTGTCTGGAGAGCCCCCTGGCTATTTCTCAGTGACGTTCTTTTCCGATGTGGTGACTCTGACACTGTGACCTTACTTGGACTTTGGGGAGCAGTCGGGTATGCTCCGCTATTAGCACTTAGACAGTACGGAGCACGTCAGTTTGTCCCAGCAACATACGGGTTGGCTAAGTCAGAGTTTGAGTACCACGGCGACAGCTATAAGAAGATGATCAAAGAAGCAGCCGATTCGTGGAGGAAAGTATTCCGGATGGATGTTGTAGCTGCCAGAAGCATGCTCACTCCGGATTATGTGGAGTGGCGAAGGTCAAGAAAGAATGACAACATCCCTGTGCCAGACCGTGATGACACCCGGACCATGGAAGAACACCTCATGCATGTCCCTTCTGAACTCGAAATAGCCAAGACCGAGTTTGAAGCCGTGAATAATGAGCTGAAGCAAAGAATAAAGGAACTTGAAGTTGAACGTTATCAGTGGAAGCTCGATGCTGACTCTCAGAAAGATCGGGCAGAAAAACTGGAAAAAGAACAAAAAAGAGTCCGTTTTGAGCTCGAAGACTTGAGAAAAGGGTATCAGGATAAGGTCAAGGATAATTCCAAGTTGAAGGTAACCTCCGAATACTGGAAAGACGAAGCTCATAGCCTGAAAAGGAAGTTTGAGGGGCCTGATGAGAAAGCTTGGAAGGAACAGATGAAGACTGCCCAAAGACGCTTGGCAGATAGTCAATATCAGAACCAGCGCTTGAGAGTTCGGATAGCTGACTTAGAAAAACAACATGAGAAAGATGGCAAGACAATAGCTGAGTTAGAAGCTATTGTAGATGGGTTCAAGAGGGAAGCAAACGAGCTTCAGATAGTGCCTTTCGACGGAGGATTACAATGGCGTTTCCGTTGGGAACAAGCACAACGAAGGGTGAGGGCCCGAGACGCAACCATACGAGATTTCCTGGATCAAGTGCAAAAAGCAGCCCGTCATCTTCACGGTCTAGCAAGGGAAGCTGGTGTGGTTCGACAAGGCATTCAACCAGTGACAGATGAAGGCAGAAGACTTGTCAACCTACTGGAAGCTGTTCGGGGTCTAGAGAATTTAGTCCAAATGTACCTTTAATCTGTTTTTATGTCTCTAAAAAAGATAAAACATTTTTGTCTGAATCAGGATTATTGATAATAATGAACACTTTTCTGGATCAATGCCTCCAATTGCATACATCATACATTGCATTCCTTGCATTTTATATTTCATGTTTGTTTATATTTTCTATGTTTTTACATTCGTATTAACTAACAGAACATGTCTCAGACACCGAGCTTACCACCGCAAGCATCAGATACACATCACCCGCACAATACTCGAGCAAAAAAGAGACAAATGGAAGCCAGAATGGAGAAGATCGAAGAACACATGGCAAGACTTCAAAAGGAACTAGAAGACAAGATGGCTCAGAACAGTGAAAGTACTCTTGAGTCCATCAAGAAAAATCAGGAGTCCTTGGTCGACCAAATCGTAGCCAAGTTGTCAGGTCTACAGCAAGCTAGTGCATCGGGGGGCATCTCTTCCGAGGGGGTGGCCATACCACCAACCCCGCAAGTGGTTCTCTCACCCGGAATATTACCCGGGGACGCATCTGCTACTAAAGGGAAAGCAGCACTACCCGGGGACTCATTCGCTACCAAAGCGAAAGTTGCACCTGCTGTGAAGATACAAACTTCTACAATCATCCCTGATGATCATCCGGATGATTATAATGTCCCAGACTTTGACGAGGAAGATAAAGCCAAAAAGATGGAAGAAAAGATAAAATATTAGAAGATCAAATAAAGATGGTCCAGGGAGACCATGATTATTATGGAGTGGACGCAATGGAGCTAAGCCTAGTTCCAGACTTGGTGCTTCCACCAAAGTTTAAAATTCCTGAGTTTGAGAAGTTCGACGGGAACAGTTGCCCTTCAGCCCATATCACTATGTTCTGTCGAAAGATGACAGGATATGGAGGGAATGATCAACTCCTGATCCATTGTTTTCAGGAGAGCCTGTCCGGTTCAGCTATTCGGTGGTACAACCAGCTTAGCCGAACTCATATCAAGACGTGGAAAGACTTAGCCAAGTCTTTCTTGGAGCAGTATAAGCATATCAACGATATGAGACCAGATCGGGTCATGTTACAAAGCCTGGAGAAGAAACACAATGAGAGTTTCCGACAGTACGCACAGAGATGGAGGGATTTATCTGTGCAAGTTCATCCACCTTTGGATGAAAAGGAAACTAGAAAGTTGTTTGTACAGACACTGAGGGCACCTTACTTCGGGCATTTGGTGGCAATCACGTCGGGGAGTTTTTCAGATTTAGTCATGGCCGGCGAAATGATCGAGTTGGCCATTAAACAAGGAAAGATTGAGGGAGGAGACTCCAGTAAAAAGCCTCCCACGAAAAACAAGGAGCGAGAGATCAACAATGTGAACACCTACAACGTCAACAAGGGGGTTACGATCTCAAGCTCAAGTTCCACAGCAGCTGTACCATCCGGTACTTCTAGACAGAACCAGAGAGAACCAAGAAGAGAAAGGGAAAAGGAGCAGTTTGACCCCATTCCCATGACGTATAAAGAATTATACCAACAGCTCTTCGACACTCATGCAGTGTCGCCTTATCCTATGAATCCAATAAATCCCCCTTACCCGAAATGGTATGACGAGAGCGCTCATTGCGAATACCATGGCGGTGTGCAGGGGCATTCGATTGAAAGTTGTCTCGCATTCAAAAGACTTGTGCAAAGAATGAGAAACAAGAATTGGATCACTTTCAATTCCGGAGCACCAAACGTCGCTCAGAATCCCTTGCCCAATCATCAGGAGACAGGAATCAATGCCATTACTACTGAAAGGGGAAGGAGAATTAAATCAAGTGTTTCGGAAATCAAATCTCCTTTGGCTTGGGTATGGAGCCAAATGGTAAAAGCAGGATTTATTGCACCATATTCAGATACGATAGAAAATGAAGATGGTAACCATTGTTGTTACCACAACAAAGAAGGGCATAAAGTGCAAGATTGCCCAGAGTTCAGATTGTTAGTCCAGCTCATGATGGATCGAAAGGAGTTGGAATTTTACGAAGAAATTCAAGATTCTTGGGAAGCAGATGTTTGTGCCACCGGAGAATCATCAGATAGAAAATTTGGTAGGGGAAGTCCTTTGATAATTACCCCTAAGGCAAGCATGACAGTGACAACACCAGCCAAGGTGGTAATCTCCGCACCGCGACCCTTTCAATATAAGGACAATCGGCAAGTGCCATGGAAGTACGAGTGTCAGGTGGGCACTTCCGGAGGAGGTAATAGTAAAGTGGGGCAAAGACCACTGGAGCCATTCAAAGAAGATGTGCTAGTCGTCAATGAACCTATAAAGGAGGAAGAAGCTAAAGAGTTCCTCAAGATCTTGAAGCACAGCGAGTACAACATTGTAGAACAGCTCCACAACTTACCTACACGTACTTCAATGCTAGCACTATTTTTAAGCTCGGAAGCACACCGAGAAGCATTGTTGAATGTCCTTAATCAAACGTTCGTACCACAAGACATACCAGTCAGCAAGATGGATCGACTGGTGAACAATATTCAAGCTGATAATCTCATCTCGTTTTCAGATGATGAGATTCCATCAGGAGGAAGAGGCCGAACGAAGGCGTTACACATTACTACCTACTGTAAGGGGCACGCTTTACCAAGTGTCTTAATCGATAATGGTTCAGCCTTGAACGTGATGCCTTTGATTACATTGAAAAGGCTACCAATAGATACCTCTCATATGAGAGCTTGTCAGAATGTGGTCCGAGCATTTGATGGGACCAAAAGAGAGGTAATCGGAAAGATTGAGGTACCATTGACCATCGGACCAGCCACCTATGATGTTGAGTTCCTTGTGATGGATATCATGTCGTCCTATAGCTGTCTTTTGGGAAGGCCGTGGATTCATCAAGCAGGTGCAGTACCCTCCACGTTGCACCAGAAGGTTAAATTTGTTATTGACGGAGTCTTAGTAATTATCAACGCTGAGGAAGATATCGTGGCAAGCGTGACCACGGAGGCTCCATACATCGAAATAGATGAAGAAGCGGTAGAATGTTCGTTCCGCTCCTTGGAGTTTGTGAATGCCACATTCGTGGCGGAAGGAAAAAGAATCCCAAGACCTCGACTCTCCAAATGCACAATGATGGAGATCAAGCAAACCCTAGGCCGAGGCGCAAGAACCGGGAGAGGTTTTGGGAAATATTTGCAAGGAATGATCAAATTTGTCCGTCCTATCCCAAAATTAGACCAATTTGGGCTCGGATTTCAGCCCGGTTATCATGAAAAGAGAAAGGAAATCCAAAAGAACTGGGAGAGAAGGTTAGCCAGATTAACTGGAAACGAACTCCAATGGAAGCCTATGACATTCCCGCCGCTCTTCAGAACATTCAAGTCAGGTGGTTATGTGTTTGAGACCACCATGTCCGAGTTACGAACGACTCTGGAAGATCTGAACGTTAATGCCGTGACCACAGAAGATGTTGACAACGAAGATAGATCCAGGATATGCCCTCTGCCGCATGGATTCGTACCTAGCAGTTGGTCGGTGGAAGAACTACCTGTGGTTTACAAGAATCTTTCAGAGTAATATTCGAACTATCCCTATTTGCCTATACCCGGGGCAATAGGTGATCTTTTGTAAGGGTGAATAAATGTTTTGTTTAAGTTTAATAAAGGATGCATTTTTCTTTTCCATGGCAAACAAAGTTTTCTTTTATTCATTATCTATCTCCTTCAATATTTCATTTCCAGTTACTCTCGAAGATAGTTCTTGACCATTCCGTGTGGGATATTATCCTCTCACACATACACATCTTCCTCCTTTCAGGTTCCCAGATAACGATAATGTGGGCACTAATGACCCTGATCCGGAGGTGGATTTTGAATCAACCATTTGTCTTGGGGAATTTGAAGAATGCGATAATGAATAAGAGTACAACTTGCCTACCGAATTGTTGAGAATGATAGAAAAAGAAGAAAAGCAAATACTGCCACATGAGGAGGCGATCGAAATCTTAAATTTGGGCACTGAGGAAGATCGAAAAGAGGTTAAAATTGGCACAACTCATTCGACTGAAGCAAGAAAAAACCTGATAGCCTTACTTCAGGAGTACGAAGATGTGTTTGCTTGGTCGTATCAAGACATGCCGGGACTAGACACAGATATGGTAGTTCACAAACTGCCAATCAAACCAGAATTCAAACCAGTGCAGCAAAAACTGAGAAGAATGCGACCAGAAATGCTCCTTAAGATCAAGGAAGAAGTCAAGAAGCAATTTGATGCCGGTTTTCTCCAAGTGGCCAAATACCCTGAGTGGGTAGCCAACATAGTGCCTGTGCCGAAAAAGGACGGGAAAGTACGCATGTGTGTCGATTACCGGGACCTTAATAAGGCCAGTCCCAAGGACAACTTTCCTCTGCCACACATAGACACTTTGGTGGACAATACGGCCGGGAACGCCTACTTTTCATTCATGGATGGATTTTCGGGGTACAATCAGATCAAGATGCATCCCGAAGACATGGAGAAGACCACTTTCGTCACAATGTGGGGAACTTTCTGTTACAAAGTGATGCCTTTCGGATTAAAGAATGCTGGGGCAACATATCAGAGAGCTATGGTTACCTTGTTCCACGACATGATGCACCAAGAGATCGAGGTTTATGTCGACGACATGATCGTCAAGGCACAGACCGAGAATGAACATGTCAAGAATCTGAGAAAGCTCTTCCAAAGATTGAGGAAATTCCGGTTACGACTGAACCCTAGCAAGTGTACCTTCGGGGTGACATCCGGGAAACTATTAGGCTTTATAGTCAGCAGAAAAGGCATTGAGGTTGATCCGGATAATGTTAAGGCCATCCAGAGTCTACCTCCTCCACGAACACAAAAAGAAGTCCGAGGTTTTCTGGGCAGACTAAACTACGTAGCTCGGTTTATCTCTCAGTTAACCGATAAATGTGACCCCATCTTTCATCTCCTCCGAAAGAATAGCCCTGGAACATGGGATGAAAACTGTCAAATTGCATTTGAGAAGGTAAAAGAGTACCTGTCCCACGCTCCTATACTGATGTCCCCTATCCCAGGAAAACCTCTGTTCATGTATCTCTCCATACTCGAAAGCTCCATGGGGTGTGTCCTGGGTCAACATGACGAGTCTGGGAAGAAGGAAAGAGCCATCTACTACTTAAGCAAGAAGTTCACCGATTGCGAGGTCCGATATCCTCCTATTGAGAAGGTCTGTTGTGCTCTGGTATGGGCTACAAAAAGGCTTCGACAATACATGTTGTATCACACCACTTGGCTGATTTCCAAGTTAGACCCTCTAAAATACATGATGGGTGTACCTGCTCTATCCGGAAGGCTAGCCCGATGGCAGATGCTTTTGTCTGAATTTGACATCGAATACGTAAGCCAAAAAGCGGTAAAAGGCAGCGCCATATCCGATTTTTTGGCAAGCAGAACTGATGAGAGCTATGAGCCGCTGGACTTTGATTTCCCAGACGAGGACTTAATGGCCATATCTTTAGAGGAAGCAAGCATTTCAACAGACGATTCCTGGAGAATGCACTTCGATGGGGCATCAAATGCACTAGGACATGGCATCGGGGCAATTCTAGTCTCCCCAGAAGGGAGTCACTACCCATTTACCAGCAGACTGAACTTTGATTGTACCAATAACATGGCAGAATATGAAGCCTGTGTCTTGGGAATTCGGGCTGCACTGGGGCAAAATATAAAGACTTTGCGGGTGTATGGAGACTCAGCCTTAGTAGTCTATCAGCTCCGAGGAGAGTGGGAAACCAAGGATATAAAGCTGTTGGAGTACCGAAAACTAGTGTTGGATCTGCTCGAAGAGTTCGACGAAGTCACCTTCCACTACGTGCCTAGAGAAGAAAATCAAATGGCTGACGCTCTAGCTACCTTGGCAGCCACATTCAAGGCTGGCGGGGAGTCTGAAATGATGCCAATTAACATGCAGTCGTATGAGTACCCAGCTCATTGTTACCAAATTGAAGAAGTGAAAGACACTAAGCCTTGGTACTACGACATTCTGCAGTATATCAAGCATCGGTGTTATCCAGAAAAAACCACTGAAATCGAGAAGAGAACCATTAGAAGGTTGGCAGCCGGATATGTCCTTGACAGAGAGGTTTTATACAAGAAAAGCCATAACCAAGTTCTGTTAAGGTGCGTCGATGCTAAAGAGGCAAAAATGATAGTGGAAGAAGTACACGATGGGGTTTGTGGAGCACATGCAAATGGGCATATGATGTCAAGACAAATAATGAGATGCGGATATTTTTGGTCCACACTGGAAAGTGATTGCATCAACTATGCTAGGAGATGTCATAAATGTCAGATTTATGGAGACAAGATAAATGTTCCACCCCATCCGCTTCATGTAATGACGTCACCATGGCCTTTCTCTGTGTGGGGCATGGACGTTATCGGGCAAATCTATCCGAAGGCTTCGAATGGTCACCGTTTCATTCTCGTAGCAATTGATTATTTCACGAAATGGGTAGAGGCTGCATCATACGCCAGTGTCACTCAATCCACGATTTGCAAGTTTCTGAAGAAAGAAATTATATGTCGGTATGGTCTACCCGAAAGGATTATCACCGATAACGCAACAAACTTGAACAACAAGATGATGAGTGCTGCTTGCGAACAGTTCAACATAAAACATCACAATTCCACTGCTTACAGACCAAAAATGAACGGAGCAGTAGAAGCAGCAAACAAAAATATTAAGAAGATAGTGGAAAAAACAACTGAAACTTACAAGGACTGGCATGAGAAGTTGCCTTTTGCTTTGTTCGCTTATCGAACCTCGGTACGTACATCGACTGGGGCAACTCCATTTTCACTAGCCTATGGAATGGAAGCAGTGCTACCCATTGAAGTCGAGATTCCGTCTCTCAGGGTCTTGTCAGAAGTCAAACTAGATGATGCAGAGTGGACACAATCCAGATATGATCAGCTTAATCTGATAGATGAAAAAAGACTGAAAGCCATTCATCATGGTCAAATCTATCAGAAACGAATGATCCGAGCACACGACAAAAAGGTGCGCCCGAGAATATTCCGTGAAGGGGATCTAGTGCTAAAAAGAATTTGGCCAGTCCAGAAAGATTTCCGCGGAAAATGGACGCCAAATTGGGAAGGACCTTATGTCGTGAAGAAGGCTTTCTCCGGAGGAGCCCTTATCCTGGCTGAAATGGACGGACCTGAGCTGCCACATCCCATTAACTCGGACGCCGTCAAGAAATACTTCGCTTAGGATGAAAACCCGAGAGGGCGTCCTAAGTTGGAAAAAAAAAAGAAAAAAAAAAGAGTGTTTAGGGTGAAAACCCGAAAGGGCACCCTAAATTGAAAAATAAAAAAGAGAAAAAAAGAAGAGAAAATAAGGTGGGTTCAAGATAAAAACCCGAAAAGGGCGTCTTGCAACTAAGGATGGGTCCAAATTGAAAACCCGGAAAGGGCGATTTGGATATCAACAGTGGAAACATCCCGGCACATGAATCTTCCACGAACTCAACAAATCGGAGAAATGTTGCACCCTCCCAAACGTTGTCGCATTTTCAAAGATCCTTTGGCAAAGGCTGCATTTAAAGTCACCAAACGGCTTTTCAACTCAGAAGTGTCCACGTTATCGAGATTTAAGACATTCATTTACACATCATTGTGTATTCGTTTTCTAGAATGTTTGCCATGTATTATTTGTTCTTCTCCTCCCTTATGAATAAAGACCATCTTTCCTCCAATTCCTTCTGAGCATCTTGAATTAGATTTAAACCTAATGGTTTATTTATTTTTATGAAAGATAATCGCATATTACTGTACAAAGATTCATTGAAAAGTACAGGTACCCAGAAGCCAATCAAGGCTCATGCACATGCTTGAGATGGTTGAGGAGCATCTTCAAAAAAAAAAATCATCAAACATTTGAAGAATTCAAGATCAGAGATCGGAACTTCAAGCTCAAGAGTCAACAACGACAGGCCACCGGAGATCGAGATTACTCTCCAGAGCCCGTAATAACATATGTTGCCCATACATTTTAGGCATACCTAAGAGCACGACATCCATACCATCGCATATATGCATATCTTTGCAGGTTTTACCCAGAGCCAATTTCAACTTCACAACGAAGGATATTGGACTCCAGACAACGCAAGTTCAACTTCACGACGAAGGGACCGCTGGTTGTCAACAAACATTTCTCAAATTCAGAGCCAATTTCAACTTCACAACGAAGGATATTGGACTCCAGACAACGCAAGTTCAACTTCACGACGAAGGGACCGCTGGTTGTCAACAAACATTTCTCAAATTCAGAGCCAATTTCAACTTCACAACGAAGGATATTGGACTCCAGACAACGCAAGTTCAACTTCACGACGAAGGGACCGCTGGTTGTCAACAAACATTTCTCAAATTCAGAGCCAATTTCAACTTCACAACGAAGGATATTGGACTCCAGACAACGCAAGTTCAACTTCACGACGAAGGGACCGCTGGTTGTCAACAAACATTTCTCAGATTCAGAACCAATTTCAACTTCACAACGAAGGATATTGGACTCCAGACAACGCAAGTTCAACTTCACGACGAAGGGACCGCTGGTTGTCTACAAGCATTTCTCAAATCCAGAGCCAATTTCAATTTCACAACGAAGGATATTGGACTTCAGACAACGCAAGTTCAACTTCACGACGAAGGGACCGCTGGTTGTCAATAAACAACTTCCCAATTTCAGAGCCAATTTCAACTTCACAGCGAAGGATATTGGACACCAGACAACGCAAGTTCAACTTCACGACGAAGGGACCGCTGCTTGTCAACAACAACTTCTCAATTTCATAGCCAATTCTAACTGCACAAACAGATTGACTCAATTTCAAGACGAATGAGTCATCTGCAACACATCAATACCGAAGTTTTCATGTCAAGTTCCACCTTCACGACGAAGTATCTTGAGCCAGAAGATGATTCAGAGGCCAATTGTCAAAAGCTTTGAGCTCATTTTCAACTTCACGACGAGGGATTTCGTGCTCGGCGTTTTCCAGTTTAAACTTAACCTCACGGAGAGGGAGTCATTTCGACAATTTCAACTCTACGACAGAGGATGTTTGATATAGACAAAATTTGTGTCTTGTAATCTTTGCTCCACTTTTGTTACACGACAATGAGCAAAGAGGGGCAGCTGAAGACACTCAATTTTGTCCGATGTTATACTACAAAGTATTATAAACTATATAAGTCTTTCTTCATATTTACATTTATTTACATTTTTATTTTCAGGCCCGATAATAAGATCACGGCCCAACAGCACAAAGACCAACTGCGCAAGTCCAGGATTCAGGATCTGCAGAAAGCTAGGGTTTCCAGTAAGCCTTCCCTTTCTGCGCCGCAAGTCACTCCCAGGCTCGTACGCCTCTCCCCCGTGCTTCTCGGCAACAAGCCAAGATCGTGGACGTGTGGGACTCCAACCAACACGCTTCAACCCACCGAACCATCCGGCGCGAGAGTCTCGGTCATCACCAACAAACACAATAACATTAGTGTTTCATTAGGAGTTAAACTCTTAAAAAATAGAACCCTATATTGTACTATAAATAAAGGTGGAAATCAACACAGAAGGGAGGAGGGATTTATAGGATAAATAACAGAGAGGATTAGGCACAAGAATACAAGCAAACAAATCGACCAAAAGGCTAAAGTACTTGTACTCGTAAATAAAAGAGAAAGGTATTTTTTTTTTACCTTCGTTTTTAGTTGGCTTTCGTTGCATGCTTGATGTTTTCATTTCATTTGAAACCAAAGAAAACACCTTCAAGGAGGCTCGGCCGATGAACTCTAGAGGAAGGTTCGGGGTTTTAAAACCCAGATCTAGTCTCCTCTGAGGCCATTTTGCAAAAACAATGTTTATTTTTGAAACCGGGGGGGTCGAAAGCTTTTGGAAAAAGCCTCCCTTTTTGTGTTTTGCCGCTGATGACTGGAGGCCGACGTCGATCGACGACGACGACGAGGCGGCGCTGCGATGGCCAGATTCTGGGTTCATCAAGAACCCAGGCGACCGTTCATCCTTGGATGAACACAGAACAGAGAAATGAATGAAAAAGAGGAAAGGCATTCATTTGAAAGAAATAAAATTTCTTAAGCCCAGATTTTGACACATATAGCCCCAGAACCTGCGTGTTTTAAAGAAAATGGGGTAAACTACCCTTTTGATCCCTCGCAGATTTTAAAGAGTTATTTTGACCCCGAATGGGCTTTTGAATTGGTCTCTAATTCTGATTTTCTTTCAATTTAGCCGCTTAACTTGTTTTTGATTCAATTTAATACTTATACTAACCTTTTTTTATTTATTCCATATCATGTAATTATATATATATATATACGTATTTTTTTATATTTCATTTATATACTTAGTGTTAATACATATATATTATTTTAATTAACTGTTTTTCTAGCTATTACATCTTATAATTTTATACGTTATATATGTATTTTTTATTATTTATCAATCTTACTCATTTTATCTTATAATTATATTTCTATTAACATTTTTTTGTATTTACATATATATATATATATATATATATATATATATATATATTCATTTTACCTATTATTGATATTTTTCCTTTTTATACTTTAACATATATATATTTCTTGTTTCATTCATTAATTATTCATTCCATTTTTATTTTATTTATTTCCCCTTTTACTTTTTACTATTATTATTATTTATTTATTTATGCTATTATATTATTATTTTTATTATTATATACGTATATGTATTACTCATTTTTTACTCTTTATTTCTATATATCTTTTATGTATTTTTTATATTCTACATATATATATATATTTTATTTATTATTTTCATCGTTATTATTTCATTACTATTTTTACTATTATAATTGTTCTTTTTATTATATGTATATTACGCATATTTTTTTTCTTTTTTTTTCATTGCTTTATATTTTATTTTATTATGTGTTTTTTTATCCATTTATATTTTGTTATATTTTCTTCTTTTTCTTTATTTGTATTTTCGTTTTCTCCTTTGCATATTTTATTTTATATTTAGTCATATTTCATTCTTTCTTTTTCGTATACATTGTTTTTTTTTATATATTGTTTCGTTTGTTCGCCTTATTTTTCTATTTCATTACTTTCATTACCTAACCCTTTCCTTGGCTTTCTGAGAGAACTTCAAACAATCAGTGGTAAGCAATTTGGATCAACATTTTACCTTTTAATTTAACTTTCAATTTTCTTAATTAAAGACAACTGGAAATTACACAGTACCGAAAGGGCAGTTCAAGGGTGCTAGCCCTTCCTTGACTGTAATCGACTCCCGAATCCGACACATCTCTGGTAAGACGCAGATCAGGTAAGAAATAGGGTATCCGATCAACCCATTTATTTTTTAAATAAATGATCGGTGGCGACTCCAATCCACATTTTCCTAAGTCGAAGCCCAATTCCGGGGCCCAACAGAAAGACGGTTGCGACAGGGATATAGCGGCGTTTACAATCCAAACGTCATAAAATGATACTTTAGCGGTACTATTTTCCCCGACGCTTTTTGCGGCGTTTATCATATAATCGTTAGTGTTTTTTGCGGCGTTTATCATATCACCGCAAGTGTTTTTTGCGGCGCTTAAAAAAACTGCAATTGTGCAGTTTTGCTGTAGTGAACATATTGCAAAAAAAAAAAAAAAAACTCAGGATGTAGATTGTACAGTTAGTCGCTCAACCTTAGTCTTTGTCTCAATTTTGTTATTAAATTTTAATAAAACCGTTCATATTTTTCATTACTTAACTTTCACCCTCCTAACCTATAATAAAGAATAATGATCAACGCATTTTTAAAATTTTAATTTTAATTATTTTAATACAATTTTTTTTTAATTTTAGCATCTAATTTTTTAATTTTTTGATTAGCAATTTTTACTGCAACATTAGTAAATTGAAATGGGAAGGCTGCGAACCATCAATCTAATCGATGAGCCCAAAATTAATGAGAGCGACCTCCATTTATCAACGCCAAACAAAACAATTGACAGGTGTAAGTTTGATTAGAAAATTGGTTTGTATATTGAGATGCACATACAACTGACAGTGGCAGACGGGGCCATGAGAAGATATTCAGTTTGAAGGAAAGCGAAAAAAAATGATCAAGTAGAGAAATTCTACTAGGCTGATTAGGCTCTAATTATCATGTAAAATATTTGTATATTTGATAATTTTAAAATTTATAAGTGATGGGTATATATAAGTTTACAAAAGGATCTAATCTTACAAAGATAAAGAAAGTCAAATGTGTACACAAAGTAAAGTTTATATAAGGTATAATTGGATTGACTATAATTAGACTAGATTGAATAATATAATGGATTATGATGTTACGTTCGACGACCACGGATGAGCACCATTAATGATGAGCAACATTAAATTAATTTATAAAATATTAAATTATAAAGTACTAAACATATAATATAAATTAGTTAAAAATATAAATGTAATTTAATTAAAATACAATATTTATAAAATATTAGTTTTTAAGATAAATTATACTATTGATCACCTAACTATTTAAATCTTGTCAATCAAGCCACCTGCCATTAAATATTAATGGAGGAGATAATGTGACAGTTAATAAAATTTGTATAACTACACATTTAGTCCTCAATACTTACACATTCTATTAATTTGGTCATAACTTTTATTTAATTCAATAAATTTAATACTCAATCCGATGGTGACATGTTTCACTACGCGATTAGATTTTTTTTTAATATTTTTTATTTAATAAATTTTCCATCCAATCAAATGGTGCCACATGCACCAACTAATTGAATGGAAAATAAATTAAATCAATAGGTGTTGTTGGTGGGATTTTAACCTGGGACAAAAGCAGAAAAACTAAGCATCATAACCCCTAAGCTAGATCACTAAATTTATCTAATATACAAAACATAATCTATATAATTTATAATATAGTTAATGGTAATAAATGACCTTATATGCACTCAAACATGAAATAATTGAATAGTATGAAAATATAAAATATATATAAATAAATATTATAATTGATTAATAAATGAATATGTTTTATTTAAATTTTAAATTACGTTTAATGCAAAAATTAAAATAAAAGTAAATTTAATATGTTATAATTGAAATGTATCATTTTACATATTTTAAATTAATAAATTTTCTTCATTATTCTAATTTTATTGAACTTAAATGTATCATATCTTATATTTTAAAATATTATAACGTCGATTGAATTTTAATCTTATTTAACAATTCTATATTAAAATAGACTAATTCAATAAAATCAAGTTTCCCCTAAAATTTTCTTCAAATATATAATGAATACATAATAAAATATAAAATTCTTACTCTATCCGAGATATTAATAAGTCAATGCATAAGTTAAAATGTTTACTACGATAAGAACTCAACTATCAGGAAAATTTTAAGTCAACGAAACTCTTCGTTATATTTCAATTATAATATATTAAAATTATTTTTATTTTTATTTTTCATTAAAATGATTTAAAATATAAATAAAATCCATTCACATATTAATCAGTTATAATCTTTGTATATATATATATATATTATTGTATTATTTAATTATTTCATGTTGGAGTGCTTATTAGGTCATTTTTCCTTTTTTTATTGCCATTAACTATATATATATTTTGTGTTGATAAATTTGTTATTTGAATGGTGCAGCCTGGGGCGTTTGCTTCATCTCCTCACTTACTGGGTTCAAACCCCATTAGTAGTGATTTTTTATTCAATTTGTTTTCTATTCATTCAATTGGTAACACGTGACACATCCAATCACGTAGTGATACATGTCATCATCTGATTAAGAATTAAATTTATTGAATTGATTAAAAGTTAGGACTAAATTAATAGAATATGTAAGTAATGAGGACTAAATGTGTAATTATATAAATTTGATTAACTGCCATGTCATCTTCTCCGTTAATATTTAATGGTAGGTGGCTTGATTGACAAGATTTAAATAGTTAGGTGACTCGATTGATAAAATTGAAAATCGGTGGTTAAAGTAAAAGGGGTAAATAACTAGGTGGTCAATGTTATAGTTTACCCTAAAAACTAATGTTTTATAAATATTATATTTTAATTAAATTATATTTAGATTTTTAACTAATTTATAATTATACGTTTAGGACTTTATAATTTAACATTTTATAAATTAATTTAATGGTGTTCATCATTAATTGTGTTCATCCACACTCGACGAGCGTTGTAATTTTTTTAATATAATATAATCTTTATCATTGATGTTTTTAATTTTATGTATTTTCATAAAATACATATAGTTATTAAAAAATATTTTTAATAAAAATATTTTATATATTCTTATCATAACTTAAGTTGATATATTTTATATGAACCACTAATTTTATATGGTAAATTTTTTAAATGATCAATAAATTATGTTAAAATATGTTTTTTTGAACATTGAACTTTTAAAGGTTACATCATACATGCAAGGCATTAAATTTTAAATTTTATTACAAAATGGATAACAAATCTTTAACTACTATTAAAGGAGTAATGTGACATGTTAAATTAATAAAAATATCACGTTTGAATCTTCAATTGTAACTAAATTTTATTTTTATATTTTTTTAATATTTCTAAGTAATAGTTCTAAAACAATTGATTTTTAAATTCTATATATAAAACTCTTCAATTCATTTTTAAAATTGTAAAAGTATTTTTTAAAAATTATAGCTTTATGAATTTGTTAATTCCTGAAATTATTTTATAATTAATTTGTATTTAATTGTGATTATATTCTTAAAATTTCTAACTTATAATTTTTAAGATCCAATAATTTTAATTATCAAAAAATGAAATCAATTTTTTATTAAGCAATGTGATTCAATTTTTTAACTTTTGTTTAGTCATTTTAAATATAATTTTAAAATATATAATTTCAAAAATAAATTATGAAATTATTTATATTAAAAATGAATTTCTTAAATTTTTTTGGAATTATTACTTAAAAATATTGAAAAAATAAAAAATAACAATGAAGTATTTTTTTTATTAATTTAGTGTTTTTTAACAAAATCTAAATTTTTTTGTTAATTTTATAACTTTTGAGAGTTAAATGACTAAAAAGTCATTTTATCACAATTTAATAACTATTTATAATTTTTTTTTTTTTTTACTAATACACGTGGATGTGTGGAGTTCACTATAATCTCATCCTATTTTATACATTATAACGTTAAAGAATTTAAAAATCACTTAAATATATATATATATATATATATATATATATATATATCATTGGGTCCTTTTCCTCGTTCGAGAATCTCCTCCCTTCTTCCACTCTGTCCCGAAGAGTAACTAGGACAAATTCAGTCACGTTTTCATGTTCCAATTGAACACTTTCCATTTTTGATTATTCTCAAAAGAGAAGATTTTTTTTTTACCAAACATCTGCGGATCCAATCACACGATCTTATAATAAGAACAAGAGATCTTTCTCGATCAATCCCTTTGCCCCTCATTCTTCGAGAATCAGAAAGATCCTTTTCAAGTTTGAATTTATTCATTTGGAATCTGAATCGCCCCATCTATCCTCCTGAGGAGAAGTTTGGTTTCAAACCCCGGTTCGAACAGGAGAAGTACGCCATGCTAATGTGCCTTGGATGATCCACATCTCAGGGTCAGGCGTTGATGAGCACATTGAACTATCCATGTGGCTGAGAGCCCTCACAGCCCAGGCACAACGACGCAATTATCAGGGGCGCGCTCTACCACTGAGCTAATAGCCCGTCGTGCGGGCCTCCCGCTGGGGGCCCGCTATGCCAAAAGCGAGAGAAATATATATATATATATTTATATATACATATTAACTCATAACATGATGTTTGAAATGGTAATTTATTTTTAAAAATATTTTTTGATAATAACATTAAACACTATCGAACAATCCAAAAACACTTCTTAAAAACAAAATTTCACACCAATTTTTAAATAGATTGACCAAAGAAACCAAGTGTAGATAATCCTCAGCTTTGTCGCCTCAACTCAAACGACTAACATTTCACACATTAAAATTACTATTGACCCTGTCTGTAATAATATGCACAATTTGGACACTACCCCTCAATAAACCCTTCCGTTTTTCAAGTCGTGGAGTTGCATGATTAACAAGGTCTTAACTCAGTTTACATCTCCTAAACATAATTAGAGCTTTGGAGAAGATACAGCAATGTGCAAAACTACAAATTAGGATAAATTACACATTTAGTGCTTAAATTATTAATTTTGATCTGTTTTAGTATCTAAACTTTTATATTTTTCAAAATCATACCTAAAGTTTAGTTTTTGTTTCATACCTAAAGTTAAAAACTTAACGGACTAGCTGACGTGGTATAACCCTGATGGCCGAACGACCAAACTAAACGATAGACCACAGAGAATGATGAGTTGACCAGCATAGTCCAATTTCAAGCCTATCGAACAGTGGACCATGGAGATCAAAGGATGAAAAAATTCGAATAGTCCATTGTCGATTTGCAGAGATTGAAGCGTTTTCCGATAAAACGGATGCCGAAATCACTTTTAGGTGATCAGAAAAGGTACGGGCTGAAAATGTTTTGTATTCATCGACCGATGAATGTAAACGCGATGCCGGCAAACCCGTCCGTTAAGTATTTAACGGCAATGACTAAAATTAAATGTTAAGCATAATTTTGGGGGGAAATGAAAGTTTAAGTATTTAAACGAACCAAAATTGATAGTTTAGATACTAAATGTGTAGTTTACCCTATAAAATATCCATTTTGTTGCTTTCGGATCAGTTCCATTCCTTCTCCTGCTAACAAAGATGGCTTTATAAGATAACACCACAGACTACTAAAAACAGAGTGCCGATGGGTACTCTAAAGCACCTTCCATGCCATATATATATATATATGATCTTAATACACATGATTCACGGCATTGCCAACGTAATAAAGCCTTACCACAGATAACAACCATTAAGACAACCAGTCTTTTCACTTGAATACTGAAACATATATTATTATGGAGACAAAAGTATGAAGATTCAAAAGCTATGAGAAGGGAGTAAAAAGTTGGGGGGGGGGGGAATGGTACGGTCGTCCAGACGTTCTGACCATTTTAAAACTTATCTACACTTACTCCATCTCTGGAAACCTCGTACGCCTCTCTACTCCTGTTTTTCTTCATTCCGGCTGTAACATAGAGCTTTGATCCTTCACATGTGATGCTGGTTACTTTAACCCATACAAACACTTTTGTCTTCATTCCCTCTATATCAGCCAGTTTTCCTTTCTCCAGATACCCAGTCACAGCGGTGAAGAAGCGCAATTTGGATGAATCCTTATATCCCACTTCACATATTGCTGGAATAAAAACAGTGAGCTTCCCAGTCTCTTCATTGAATTCATAATTTGTGGCATCACGAGGGAAGATTCCTATCGGCAGGTTATACTCTTTTAACAGCTCCGGCAATGGCTTTTGCATTTTTCCTGTAAAAAGGCAAATATCGGTGCCAACAACAAAATTTTGGGGGAAAATCTCTAGGAACTGCAGTGTGGATCAAATAAACTGTCTAGAAGAAGTCCACATACCCCAAGTTAATACCATTAATACCCCAACTCAAAGATAAAAGAAAGGCTTCATGGAAATGTTCGATTGGTAGGTAGTGTGTTAAAAAATTATTTTAAGGACCAATATGTTCATTTTTGACAATTTATATATATTGATTTGAAACTAAAGTTGGCAATGGAAAACGCCAGAAGCTTTCTATTGGCATTCTCTACATAGAGTATCATCACAATTTAGGTGGCCATTTGGTATTCGGTATTCCAGAACTGATTACTTTAGAGTAATAGCTAGCATATTTTTAACAGCTTTGTGTGCATTACCTTTGAAAAGCATAAGCAATGAACTACATGCACATTTTATCCTTCTGAATAGCATAGCATTAGCATCTATAAAGCGTAAAACACCAACACAGAGAAAATAGAAAAACGATTCTGCAAGAGAATGACAAACCTTTGATTTTATTAACCAACCATTTGGCTCCTCCTTCAATACTGGTGGATAATGACTGATCAAAAGAGAGGGAAGATGATGTTAGCCGGAAGAATGCTAATAGGAAAAGATAGACACGCACAACTCGATTGCTCTGAGGGTATTCATCAACATACCAGCTTTGCAGAATTTGGAGAAAACATGAAACGAGTTTATAACATACTTCTTCATAACGACCCAAGAGTTTCTTAGATGAACAATATTGTTTTAAACAATACAAAAACAGCATTATTCCAATTTTCTCAGAAATATCTTAAATGCTATATAAAGATTTGAAAATTAGCACACAATTGGTTGGAAAACAGACCGGGGAAAAAGATTTCCGATCATCCGTAGGTTGAAATTTCCAGTAACAATGAGGGAGATAAACAGTCTTTGCTAATTACCTTGAACAAACAAAGCAATACGAACATTAATCTTAATTTTGAGATCCAATTACCAGTCACAGTTACATGAAAGAACAAAAGAAATCCGCATAGATCAAAATTGAATCAATTCCTAAAGAAACCCTAGGCGAACTAATGATTTCACAAAAATTCCAAAGCAGATGAGGGTAAAAACCGAAAATTGAACTGAGAAAACTGAACAAGAAGTGAAGAGAAAGAAAGGAAAAGCGTACGTTGAGGTCGTCGCCGACGGAATCGATCTCCTTGTTGGCCCTCTTGCCCAGCCAATAGGAGCCCACCTTGTTCAATATCTGATCCATTTCTGAAAATTTCTGCTCTGGTTCTCTCAGTCTCTCTCTCCGCGTCGAAAGAGATGGAAGAGAAAGATCAGCATCTAACGGATGGAATTTAGAGAGAGAGATTTATCTTTCGTAATTATCCCTAATCTTATGGTTGTTAGATGGAAGATTCTTAATCTTAGACGCCAAGTAAAATTTTCCTCCACCTTCATCAACTCCGCTGCCTAAAGTCAAACTCGCAAGTCAATTTAAACCTTCATTTATATCCTCATGTATCTTTCTTCTCACATTGTTATAATTTAATATTAAATAAAATTATATTTAAAATTATATTAAAGAATCCTCTCTTTCTTCATTATTAGTAAAATATATTCAATACAATTAAACAAAACCAACACGTAGCGTTTTTAATTTAATCGTTTTGAATCAATACAATTAAAAAATTTATGTTTTAAATTTGATGGACGAACCCAAAATGAATCAATCTAAAAGCTATTTAGGGTCATACGTAGGTTATCCTTGCAGTATCGGTACGATCCGACAGTGTAGAAATTTGAAGTCAAAATGAATAAATTGATGTGTTAACGATCTACGAGTTAAACGATCATCATAAAATAATTAAAGGAAAACATAGAAAATATGGGGTACTAACTTTGTGAAATATTATGGGCAGAAAACAAAAATTTTAAAAATATGAAAATTTATTTTGAGATCTAAAATATTTATTGCATTATACGTGAAATCCGACATGTCCTCGTGATGAATTTTATAAAATAAGTTAAAAAAGTATATCTCGTAATGTATATTTGACGAAGATCGTTGGAAACTCATTATAAGGATATTATGAATTTTAATTATTTATTATATTTTATGAAATTCGTCACATTATAAATTTAAAAAATGATGTATCAAATAATTTAGATCCCAAATTAATTTTTCAATACTTATATTTCTCATTTTTTTAATTGAATTATTTATCCAACTAAACCGTAGTTTGGTAGTCTCGGAGCATTCAAACATACTGAACAGTTGGTAAATTTAGAAGAAACAACTAGGGATGGCAATGGGTCGGGTCGGGGTCGGGTCGGGTTTTTGGGCCACCCGACCCGACCCGAGAAGAAAGGGTTCTCCACCCGTGACCCGACCCGACAAAATTAATGTTTCACCCGACCCGACCCGACCCGAATATATGACTTAGAAACCCGACCCGACCCGAAATAATAAAAAAAAAATTAATTCAATGAAAACAGTGACTTAATTGAAAAAAATTATATATGGAGGGATATTATTGTAATTATCCCTAAATATATAAGATAAAATTATATATATTTTTCGGGTCGGTCGGGTCGGATTTTTTTACCCTAAACCCGACCCGACCCGACCCGAACAGTGCATTTAAAAAAAACCCGACCCGACCCGAACCCGAATTTTTTTAAAAAAATCCGACCCGATCAAGTCGGATCGGATCGAAACCCGTCGGATTCGGGTTGAGTTGCCATCCTTAGAAACAACTAGGCATCCCCCACATTAAGTTTTAAATATCAAGTCAACCCTAACCTCGAATTTACCATAGAATAGAAAAAAATAAAATTGAGGGTAAACTACATATTTAGTATCTAAATTATTACTTTAGTTCTATTTTGATATTTAAATTTTATTTGTTTAAAGTTATATATAACATTTAATTTATGTTTCATTTTGGTACTCCACCGTTAAAAATTTAGCAGTGATATTGATGTATCACCATAAGGTAATGACACTCCATCATTAAAAAAAACAATCAACACCATAGACGGAGTTAGAAAATTTACTTTTGGGTGTCAAATTTAAAGATTTTTTTTTGATGTGTCAAATTTAGAAATTGTATTAATATTTTTTTAAAAAGTCGATAAAAATGAATAATGACTATTAATTTATGTTTAAAGGTACCAAAATTATTATCTTTTTTTTGTCCTCTCGATTCCAAGGCTTCACCTTGACTAATTTAGACCGACCCGTGCATAATATTTTAAGAATATTTTGTTTTTATTCTATTTTGAAACATTTTTATATTAAATTTATAAAAGAATAACTTTAAAAAGTTTTTGGGGTATTATTTGACACCCCTCATAATAGCCTGGCTCCGCAAGTGATCAACAGTTATGTTAATTTTTTAACGATTGAGTATGAAATTGAAACCTCAATTAAACATCAAGTATAATTTTTATAAATAGTATAGTTTGAGTGTCAAAACAATAATAGTTTACGTACTAAAGTATAGTTTACCCTAATCTAGTAATCCACCATCTTCTCTCATAAAACACCTCTCCTCCCAGTTGGAAATCAAGTAACCCAACACCTTGGCCATTTCTCCATTCATATATACACTCTTTCTTTGTTCCTTGCTGTTTAGAGATATAAAAGAATACTCTTTAAACAAGGAAATAGCATAACAAAAATGCCTGCAAATCCTCCAAAATCATCCATCTTGCTCCACAGGATCAACAGTAACACCCCAACAGCAACACATAACTCCACCGGCCCACCAGCCAGTGATAATTCCTTCATACTTGCTCAAAAGCGCTATCCTCTAGCCTGCACTATCCCCGTCCCCGATACCTTGGCTCGCCACCACACCCACCCCGTTGCTCCCAACCAGTGCTGCTCAGCTGTCGTGCGGCAGATAAACGCCCCAATCTCCACTGTCTGGTCCGTTGTCCGGCGCTTCGACAATCCCCAGGCTTACAAGCAGTTCGTCAAGAGCTGTCACGTCATCGTCGGGGACGGTGGAGTCGGTACCCTTCGTGAAGTCAACGTCATCTCGGGACTCCCAGCGGCAAGGAGCACGGAGCGCCTCGAGATCCTCGACGACGAGCGTCACGTTCTCAGCTTCAGCGTCGTGGGTGGGGACCACAGGCTGGCTAACTACAGGTCTGTGACGACCCTCCACCCTTCGACTACGGGAAACGGAGCGGTGGTGGTGGAATCGTACGTGGTGGACGTGCCTCCGGGGAACAGTAAAGACGACACCTGTGTGTTCGTGGACACCATTGTTCGGTGCAACCTGCAGTCATTAGCTCAGATCGCCGAGAATCTAGCCAGGCCCAAATAGCAAATCAACGGGAAAAAAGTCATCTTCGTGAGTAGACTCGGAACCCTCCATCGAAAATAGATTAATTTCTCTGTAATGCATGCTTTTCGTTCTGGAAAAGTCTTTGGTGATAAGCCGTCGATTTTGTGAGTATCCGATGTTTGGGTTGCCGATGCAACTTCTCATCGCTGCCAAAGTTCATGTTTATGGTTTTACCTGTGTATGTGGATCAACTTGTTTTGTCCTTTTACTCTCTTTTTTTTTTTGGTTTAATCTGTGAAATACACATTACACACCAAACGTAAAGTAAATAAGACATAACAACACCATTGTAAAGTAAAATAAGACAGTCAGACCATGCTAAAGGAATAGAGAGAGAAGTGCAGAATTAAAAGGGTGGCGAATAAGTTAGAAATTGCATGCATTAAAATAACTAAAAACGTGAAAGGAATCCATCCAACAGCTGCATGCAAGTTGCGAAATGTTTATTTGATAAAAAGAAGTGCAAGTTGGGGTGCAAGTTGAGTTGAGGGAATACTTTTTCTCATTATCTTCGTGTCCTTTTGAATTCCTTCACGCCACCCATCTCTGCATCACCCATCACATTACATGAAATCAGACTTTCCATTTCTCTGCATTTTTTCATTCATTATCTCCCCCACTGTCATCACTGTTTTTATTTGTAGTAGCTTCCACAATTTCCTTTCCTATTATTCTTTTTGATATTTTTAATATATTATGTGATAAAGTACTTAGATTATAAAGATTATCGATTATAATGAGTTGTTTTGTTGAATCTATTAACTATTAAAAGTTACAAAATGATAGATTATTTATTATATTCCAAACTCATCATTTTTATTAAAAATTAACGGTTATCTGACGCGGACGTTAACATGATGACTGAGATATAATAGTCGTTTAAGATTATACGATTATGTTTTATCATATATCAGTTAACAGGTTAATGTTCAATTCAGACTGTCATTAATTTTTTGACAAAAGAGAATGAGTTTGAAATATAATGAATAGTAGAGTGAATATTTTATAACTTTTAATAATTGATGAACTCAACAAATCAATCCTCTCTACTCTAGAGATAATTTTATAACTTTTAATAGTTGAAGATTCAATAAACGATATCTTGTAATTAGGGACTATTTATATAATTTATCTTAATATTATTTGTAGTAGCTTCCGTAATTACCATTCCTATTCTTCTTTTGATATTTTTAATATATTATGTTAACGTAGTTATATATAAACGGCTTAATTTCAGCGACCGTCTTTACATAAAATTAATTTAAATGTCTAGTGATTAACAAGATACATTGTATACTTAATAATAGAATATATATTTAAACTTTAACCACATCATTATACCTAATTTCAAATAGACAATTGCTAAGAGACTTTATATATATATATATTTCTCTCAGCTTATAGCCGGTTACTCCAATTCCCCCCCCCCCTCTTTTGGCATGTGTCGGAATTACTTTCAGTGTCGATCGTTAATCGTTGATGCTCTTTATTTCAGTTTATAATGATTCATTATATGTTTATGACACATTTTTTTTATTATAAATGATATGTTTTTTTTTAATTTTGATATGTTTTTGTTATTTTTAATTCATCGTTTGGTCGTTCTTTTTGTTTAATTTTCTTAGAGTTAGATTTATTGTCGTCTTGACTAATCAAGATGATGTCCTATTGATTTTTTCTGATTTTAAGCCTCATATTAGATTTAAATACATAGATTATGTTCAAAGATAGTTTTATCATGACGCTCGACTCTGATTTACGATTATAAGTGGTCTTTCAGTAGTTTGATGACATGTTGTGATTTTTTTCTGATTTTGAGCCTCATATTAAATTTGGATACATAGATTACTTTCAAAGATAGTTTCCTCACGACGCTCAACTCTGATTTACGATTGTCATTGGTCTTTCAGTAGTTTGATCACATGTTGTGATTTGTTTGATGATGCAATCAGATTTGTTTGTATCTATCTTTTGTTCTAGCTTTTTGGATGATTTTTTTAACTTTTTCCTTATATGGTCATTCTATGATCTCAATGGGCTAATTTCTTGTGTCAGTGGTTATAATAAAATGTTTTAATGTTCAGCTTACATTTATAGTTGTAAACATTCATGATACTTTTGAATATTTCTTCTTTGATAAAATTAATGACTTCTATTTACATAAAAATTAAACTTTAACGATGATATTATTCAAAGAATAACCACAAATTACAAATATAAATTATTAAAACAATTTTAGAAGATAAAATAATATGGTTAAAATTTAACTTTTCACGTGAACAAGTTTAATCTGTAAAATGTATGTATTAGAATCTACTTATCTCTAATATATATATATATATCTTAAATACATTTCACATTAAAATTAAATCGATATTTACTGTCCCAATTGAAGTTTGGTTGAAAAAGTAATTTAATTTGACATTTTACATATTTTGAATTCAATTTAGTTAAATTATTCCACTTACAAATGCATCGCAAGTAATTATATTTAGGCTTAAAAAATATATAAATAATCCTACATGTTTATGAATTATTGCTTTACTAGCTTTACTCTTTCCAAAATCTTAATCTGTAAGATTCAAAATTTGTACGGATGATACTTTCTTTTATGATTTTCATATCAGTACTCTTTAGGATATAAAAAAATTGATTCGATTTGTTAAACTGACTAAAATTGACTTGAATTAGAATTGTTTGTGATCTGAGGTGATGATGTTTCGAAATCGATTCGAGTCTAAATTGATATTGATGTGAACTCGAGTTGGACCTAATAATTTTGTATATGAACCCGACCTACACTCAACTTTAGAATAACCTAAACCCGATTGAACCTGATAATGTCATAATTGAACCCGACTAAAACGATTATACTATCATGCTAAGTCATTTTAAACTTATTTTTCAGTTCTCAAAAATTTGGTTTTGCTGCCAAAAGTTGTTGTAGCATTGTGTGATCTTAATTCATAAATGTGATGTCATCTTGCTAAAACTAAAAACCAACAAGTGTGATGCTGTGTGGACGTCCGGTGTATTCAGTCAATACTTAGTGAAATTAGAAAGAAAAAAATGGTCTTACTCATATTATTATTAAAAACTGTATTGTAGCTACGTCTCTAATAATTTTTCTTTTCTTTCAACCAGAGCTAGATGGACACCTCTAATAATTTTTTTTTTTAATAAAGAACTTCGAATGTCGTTACAATATTTTTCTACTGCTGTGAGAATTTAAAACTCAACAAATTTCTAACGTCTCTAACTATTGAAAGCATACAATCAATTGTCAAGAATAAAACCTATAAAATCTAACCCAACAAGAGTCTGAAACTTTTCTTTTCTATCTTCATAGCTCAAATTTTTATTCTCTTCGAACATCATAAAAAAAGGCTTAAAAATTCCTTAATAAAAATATTTTATCTGTGACAACAAAGACGACGTTTTTCCCGAAAAATCATCTTTTTAATTTAATATTTCCGATCAAGCATCGGTCAGACTATATTTCTCGATCTAACACCCTTTGCAGTAAGGCGCGCCCCTGTAACGCGTTATACGCTAATTTGGCGCCACGTGGGGTAAGGCGCGTCCCCTGAAGCTCGCCTTATGCTGACATGGATATATGTGTGTATGGCGCGGGGTAGGGGCCGCGCCTTACGCCGCGTAAGATATAGCGCGAGGCAGGGGCTGCGCTATTCAATTATCTCAATGATCAAACATGCATAATGCAAGGCGCGGTGCAAGGACCGCGCCTTGCATTATGCATGTTTGATAATTGAGATAATTATTTTCTCAAACTTCTCGGCTTTAAGGCATCCTCTCTCGGCTATAAATAGTCGTCTCCCGTAAACTCTCTCACCAACAATCCTTTGAATAAGTAAATAACATCCGACAATCATCTTATATTTGATTCAGAAGTTTGCTCGATCTTTCGTTATAAGGTAATTTTGTTATAATATTTATTTTATAGTTATATATGATTATTTGAAAAAAATATTATACTAATTGTTTTCAATTAATTTCTGTGTTTGTAGAATTAGAAAGTGGGAGCATACGTCGAAATATTTTTACGGTGCAAGTAATAATATAAAATTATTTACGTTTATGTGTAAAAAATTTATTCTGTTATATTTTTGGTCATATATTATTTATTTAATTATGTTTGTTTCAGTTGTTTTTTTTTTGCAGATATAATATTGTTGCACTTTTAAACTCTAAGAATGACGCGACTTTCAGCTATTATTTATTATGATGGAGAAATTCGAGAAGATGAAACCGACGTTGTATTCATATCAAATGAGCTTGTTAAAATATCATTCAAGAGAAACATAACTCTTGAGGAGCTGATAACGAAGATTTCGAGGAAGGTTCATGTTGGAAGTAGTAGAAGAATGTCGTCGTTGCAGTACAGATTTCCAACATCATTGTTGCCATTAATTTATACAGCGTTCGAACTATCGAACAATGATGATGTTGAAATGATGGTTGATTCTCAAAGTAATTATTCATACGGCGATATTGAGATGTATGCAAAGTTTGTTCAAGTATGTGCTGTTCGGGGTCAGCCATTAAGCTCACACTATGGGCTGGCTGAACAAGTTGATCAAGTTGACAGCCCGACTACAGTAATGTGTAATGATTTTAATGCCATAATGGGAAATCCACATCATGGTGCCGACTCATCAACTTCAATGGGGAGACATTCATCCGCAACTCCTTACGATATGTATCAAGGTGGGTCCACGAACAATCCGTATGGCAACATCGCGTCCAGTTCGAGAGGAAGGCATTCATCTACAAATTTCTTTGACCTTAATATGGAGATGCCATCGACGCAACAATCTGTGCAGTTTCCATTTGACACGAAGGCTTCAAGCTCCAGGGGGAGGCATTCGACTGCGAGCTTTTTCGATCTCAATCCAGATATGCTTTCTAGTTCAAGGGGAAGGTGTGCCAGTAGTAGGTTCTTTGACCTAAATATGGAGAGCATGGAGGAACCATCATCTCCACCAGAAAAACCGCTTCGTGAGCCTAGTGGGGATGGTGCTAAGACTGGACTATTCATTCACCCATAATCAACACAATTCAACTCCGATGGTGATGATGATGTAGATGAAGTTCCAGCAAATGTGGCACAAATTGACCCTCCAACACACATGTATGAAGTTGATTATGATGCAATGTATGGGCCAGAATTTACGGATATGCCTCATCTCGGTGACTATGGATATTGTTCATCAATAAATAATGGCGAGTTATATTTAGGCATGGAGTTTTCAAGTAAGGAAGAAGCGATGATGGCTATAAAAAAGTACAATATCCGTAATTCTGTTCAGTCCAAAGTCGACCGCTCCACGACCAAAAAATATGTATGCTACTGTGCCCGACGCGAAAACATATGCAGTTGGATGGTTTATGTATCGAAGAGAAAAAACAACAGATGAGAACTAACAGTATATAACGGTCCTCACACATGTTGTGCTAGAGGGGTCAACCAAGATCATCCCAACTTGGACTCTGAAGTGATATGTCAAGCCATCATGCCCATGGTAAAAGCAAGCTCTCATATAGTTGTTGTTGTGTTGCTTTTAGCTATACAATCGCAGTATGGGTACACTGTCTCCTATAAAAAAGCTTGGTTGGCAAAACAAAATGCCATTGTCAAACTTCATGGCGAATGGGATGCATCTTACAACGAACTTCCAGGCTGGTTTAGGCTGGTGCGGAGGTTGAATCCTGGGATAATTGTGGACTTCGAAACCTTCTATGCATACTATAATGATCAAGTTCTCCGCGATCGATGCCAATTCTACCAAGTTTTTTGGACTTACCCACAGTGCGTTAATGTTGTCAAATACTGCAAGCCTGTGGTCCAGATCGACGGGACTTTCTTGTATGGATAATACAAGCAAGTTTTATTATTGGCAGTTGTCCAAGATAACAATCGCAACATTCTTCCAGTTGCTTTTGCTCTTGTCGAAGGAGAAGATACAGATTCTTGGGCTTTTTTCCTCCGAAATTTACGTGCACTTGTTATCACGAGGGAAAACATCTGTGTCATTTCAGATCACGGAGCTGGGATCAAAGAAGCAATGGAGTTTTTGGGTCCAATGTGGCGACCACCCTTTGTCCAACATAGGTATTGTCTCTGACACATTGCTGCGAACTACCATAGAAGGTACAAGAAGAATGATGAGCGTCAATTAATTGTGCGCATGGGTAAGTGAAACTGATGTAGTTTATTTTCTTTCGATCGTTTTAATTTTGCAAAGAAAGCAAGTTAGTAAGTTATACATTTTTTGATCAGGTTGCGAACTACTTCCTCGAACGTTTGAATCAATGCTTCAAGATTTACGGGCGAAGAACGAGGAAGGATACGATTACATCAGCCTCATCGATAAAGAAATGTGGACGAACGCATATGATGGTAGATATCGATATGGACACATGACGACCAACTTGGCAGAGGCAATCAATTCAACTTTAAAGGGTACACGTCACTTACCAGTAGCAGCTTTGGTAAAGACTATATATTTTCGTTTGGGGGCGCTTTTTGTGAAGCTCGGGGGACAAGCTCAAACCTGGATGCAAGGCGGTCATATCTATCACCCTAGATTAGTTGCAGATCTACATAGTTTTTTTTTTTGCATCAATGGAATGTCTGTAACAAGCTTCTCTAGAAGGCATGAAATGTTTCGTGTCACAGAGTTGCCGCGACCTCTTCAAGGGATTGAAGTTGTGTCGTTAAGAGTAAATCTAAGGGACAGAACGTACAATTGCGGGGTTTTTCAAGCTCTTAAGTATCCATGCTCTCATGTGATAGTAGCTTGCTCGCATACACGTCAAGACTATAACCATTTTGTGGATCCCGTATACCTACTATCTGAAGTTTTTAAGGTATACAAATTTGAGTTTCCCCTATAGGTAATAACAAAGACCCTGATGAGGTTCAAGATTGGCTTCCGATTGTACCAAATCCGAGTTTATTGAGGGAGCGTGGTCGTCCAAAATCTAATCAAATTCATTGCGATATAGATATTCGAGAAAGATCTAGACAAGACAGAAGATGTGGGCATTGTAGAAACCCATGACACACTAGAAAAATATGTCCACTTCTGTTGCCATCAAGTAACAATTGATGAGGAAATGATGTATTTGTTTATCAAATAATAATTCTTGTACTTTGATTTGCATTTACTTCAAGTTAATGTCATTCGATAATCGTTGATGAAGATTAAAAAAATGATACAATAATACGAGATTGGACATTTGCGTTATATGTGATTATAATAAAAGAGATAATAAGTGACAAACTTAAGAAAGTTATCGAACAATTTGGTATTTTAAAATAATTTTAAATACAACAAACTTACAATAAGTATTAAATGGTAAATGATAACCAAATTACAATAACTAATATTAAATGATAATAAACAAAATTAACTAAAATACATTAAAAAAAGTCAAACAAATTTAACAAAATAAAGTAAGTATTAAATGAGAAATAAAAAAAAATTACAATTAAAAAGTCCAATAAACTAAATACAAATATAATAAAAAACAAAATCTATTGATGCCTGCGACGCGAATGTGTTCCGTAGGGCGGTGGCTGTCGGTCTCGAGGAGGATTTCTTCGTATCACTGGTTGTGACTCATCGTTGTCATCATCATCACCACCATCGTCGTCGTCGTCGTCGTCTTAAGTAGGTACATTAAGTTGATGAGGAGCTGATGACGATGAAGCACCTCAATAGAATAAGGACCCTGGAGGTGTATGACTGACTATCCCACCGGCCTGTGAAAATTGAGAAAACTCATAAAACCCATACATCGCTGAGTGTGAAAACCATGGTTTTCAGAACCGGACCGATTAGCGAACCGGCCATACTACGGGTTCACTGGTTCAACCGGTCGAACCGGTCGGAAGAATCGGATGACGACATAATTATTTAAAAAAATTAAATAAAAATACCAAAAATATTTAATAAAAAATAATTTTTTATATCACAAGTCATATTCAAAGCATGTCATAACATATATATAAGTTAAAAACCATAAAATCAAGTGAAACAAAATGATTCAAATTAACTACAACATAATATTTAAGGTAAAATATATTAAATAATAATTATAATTATATAACTATAATTAAAAAATAAATTTGGGGCTAAAAAAATCATAACAAAATGATATTGTTTGGTTTAATTTTTTTTAAAACAATCCCACATGGCTAAGAAACATAGAAGAGCATCCCAAAAGTCTAAAGAGTAAAAAAATGAGAACAAAACAATCCCACATGGCTAAGAAACATAGAAGAGCATCCCAACTAACTTCTATAAATAATAGAGGTAATTTGGTATTCAAAATCATGGAGCCTTTTGGTGAGCATTGAGTGGACTATTCTTTCACTTCAATCAAGCTCGAATTTTAGGCTTCAATCGAGCTTCTAAATTTTTTTTTAGTTCAAGCCTTTTCGAGTTCAAGTTTTAATATTATATTTCGAGTTCGAGTTGAACTTGATAATTTTTAGCTCGTGAGTTTGAGTTGAGTTGAGCTTACTTTTAAAGTTTTCAAGTTCAAGTCGAGCTCAGCAATACTCGAGTTCGACTTGGCTCGTTTAACAAACGACGTCGTTTGGTTTATTTTAAAAAAAACAAATTTGGTGGTTTTTTCCCAGTTTTTTCGATTTTTTCAGCCAGTCTTATTCGAACAGTTCAGCGGTTACGGCCGGTTCACTAGTAGCGGTTCAACCAGTGTAGATTGAATCGGACTAGGCAGCGGTTCCCGGTTGAACCGGCTGGTTCGGTCCGATTTTCAAAACACTGGTGAATACTGTACAGGAGGTGTCTGTGTTGCGGCCATGAGTGATGAAGCTGAACCCACCAAATATCCAGCATATAAACCCCAAGTCGGATCTGCAAACATAGATCCATAATAGCCTCCAGGAGAGGTCATCTGTGACGGTGGCGACGGCGGGGTCATAAAAGCAGGTGAAGGTGGTAGCAGTGGCATCTGGTAATGGAAAGGCGGTGGTGGCATCATATATGGCTGCGGTATGTAAGTCACTGGATACGATGGCTGTTGTGAAGGTCATGCTGGTGCAGCTGAGGATGAACCGGATGCACCTGCTCTCTGTCCACGAGTTAGGGACGATGGTGATGTGTCGGTGAACGTCTCTGTCGACATCACGGAAAGGTCTGCCCTCGTGCATCCTCGGGAAGCAGAAACGATTTGCCGTTATTGTTGAACCACTCATAATAACCGCCAGCAACCATCAAGAGGTCAAGTAAAATGGGCTCTCTACGGGGAAGGCGCCGATGTCGATCCTCCCACAACACGTCCCACGTATGATGCCTCACCAGCCAATCTGTATCTGTCTTGTCGCATTTATCTGTGTTATGCAACTCGTCCATATTGCGAGGTTCTTCCGGAATTGGTTGAAAACAACCAAATTGCCGGAGTACGCGATCAGTGGAGTGCCACTCGACGGTCGCATAACAGATCAAAGAGACCATTGCCATCCAAACATCTGATGGGCCCCTCAACTCAGGTGGGATCATCGCCCTCACATCATCAGTAGAATATGGTACCCATTCAAACTAAAACAAATATATATAATTTTTATCAAAATAATAATCCAATTATATAACTATAATCTAAAATCGATTTTTAAACATTAAAATTCATACTTGTGTGCCAGCCTTCTGATCGATTAACACCCTAATTTTTTCTAAATCATCAGGTAGCTCCTGATGATTTTTCCTATCAGTAGACCACCTATTCAAGAAAAAAAAATCTTATTCACTGTATAAAATTATTAATATACAAAATCAGTTTTATAATTACCTCAGAAGTAGCGAAAATACGAATGTGTTCTTGACAACGGGACATAAAAAGGGCAATCAATACCATGCCCAAGACTGCAGCAGCTGGAGACATCTCCCTGTACAGGCAAGCCAAAACTGCCGAGCCCCAACTGAGTGATCCAGCCAGATAAAAGTCGCCAAGTTGTTGCAACCACATACAGTGAACTTGGTTGATCGATTTGTCCGGCATCAGCAACCCTCCTATCAGCTGCAGTATGCATGCCCGTGCATACTATTTAACTTCATCGTCAGACGCGTCCTCGCTCAACTCCCAAAAATTAGCATCTAACCAATTTAACGGTATCCATCCACCGTTAAAATTTTCCGGGACACGTCTTAGACTAACCCGACACAAAGTAGTCCAAAAACCAGAAGCTATCCCTGATATCACATCTCCATCCACCGGAAGCCCCAGGTGCATAGAAACATCCTCAAGTGTGATCGTGCACTCTCCGCACGGAAGATGGAATGTGTGGGTCTCCGGCCTCCACCGCTCTACTAAGGCAGAAATAAGGTCTGGTTCTATCTTACAGTGACCCTGATATCTACCTAGGTGATCGAATCCAGCCTCTACTAAATACAACATTACACGAGTAGGTATAACTAACTTAAGGTTCCTAATAAAAGGATCTAATATACGGTCTCTCTCCTAAAAAATAAATAATTACACAAATTAATTTTTAAACTAATAATCATGCATTAAATAAATTAATTAATTAAATTAAAACGTTAAAATGTTACCGTATCAGCAAAGTGTCGAGATATATGATTTCCATCCAACCAAAGTAGACCACCTTATATTTTATATCTGCAAAAAAATAATTAAATAAAATATTAAACAATTAAAATAATTAAATAAATTACTAAAAATACTAAATATAATAAAATATACCTTAATAATAGAATATAAGAGTATTTGAGAGAAGTTGAGAGGATTTGGTGTGATGAAAGTGGTTGAGAATGGGGGTATTTATAGGGAGGGATGGGTATGAACGGGTGGGGGTAATTTAGTAATTAAGGGTATAGTGTGGGGCAGGGCCTGCGCCTTTCTGACGCGTGTCAGAATCATAAGTAAGGCGCGGCCCCTGCGCCGCGCCATACCCTTAATTACCAACCTGCCCTCGCCCGTTCACACGTGTATCCATGTCAGCATAAGACGCGTCTCAGGGGGCGTGCCTTACCCCACGTGGTGCCAAATCAGTGTATAGCGCGCTACGGGGGGCGCACCTTACTGCAAAGGGTGTTAGATCGGGAAATATAGCCTGACCGGTGCCTAATCGGTAAATATACCGGTCACCGGTGATTTTTTTGGGAAAAACGCCAACAAAGACATATCACTACTTTTTTATAATTTAAGTGTGTGCAAATGCATAATAAATGGGTAGAATGAACGAACAACACACTCCAAACTTAAGATAAACATTGTTTTCAATGCATGTAAACAAAAATTAAAACATGAATTTAAATTACAATTTAAACATTTTTAATTATTTTTTTAGATAACCGCAAATAATCATGGGTTGGTTTTGTCGGTGAAATGGAAAACGTGAGAGAAGCAAAGATAGAATACTTCCCTTCCCACTAAGAGGGGATTGTCTCAGGAAAAGCGGGTTAATATACGGCTAATATACGACGTTACCGGATACATTAAAAGATATTTAACAAATTCGGTTTAGCGCTACCAGAAATGTTGAGTAATAATAATGTAGTAGGTCTAAATCATGAAGAAATATTAAAAAATTTGGCAACCGACAAACTTAACTTGTCAGTTTGTGTCGATCCAAATTAAAAATGTATCGATCCATATCAATATAAAGGTAAAAATATGACAAAATCGGTCATGAAAAGACAATACCGGTAAAGCCCTACCGGATATATTAAAAGTGTCGATACTTTAAAACACTAAATCGACACTTTGTGAATTTAAAAGAGAAGCAGTTTTAGCGCCTATAAAGTGTCGATACTTTATAAAAATGTATCGATCCACAACGATATAACATGTAAAAATATGATAAAACCGATATCAAAATGATAAAACCGGTATTAAAATGATAAAACCGATAAAGCGCTACCAGATATATTGAAAGTGTCGATACTTTAATAAGTATGTGTAATAAATTATCGATAATTTCAAAGAAATACATAATTATCCTTTCGAAAGTATCGACACCTGACATAAAAGTATCAACACTTTGGTAGTTATGTCGATTAAATATAAATAACATATCTGATGAAAATATAAAGGACATAGCTAAATATCCTCTGAAAATAGATAGAACGGACGAGTTTTTGAAATCGAAGCGTAATTGTTGCTGCATTTCAGAAGGCGTTTCTAAAGAGAAGTTTATTTGTTGTTGTTGCAGTCGAATCGAAAAGTATGTTGTCGAAACCCTAGTTTTTTTATTATTATAGTAATCGTAAATAGGATTTTTATGTGTTGTTTATGGTTTTGGAGTAAAGAAGCATTTGGGACCGATTACAGGTAGAAAGTGATATTCAAGGTAAAATATAAATGTCGATACTTTTATTAAATATTATAGGTAGAAAATGATATTATAGGTTGTATAAATGTGCCGACACATTTTGTAGTGGCCATTCAAATTCTTTTGAAGAAAACCGTTTTACCACAAGAGTGGTTATCTATATTTGTATATTGAATAAAGTGTATGTAACAAGTATTTGATTTGATTTACGTAAACTGATATATGAAGGAAAAATGGAGTAAATGGGTGGAAAAATAGTTGGTAACGCATATGACTTTGAAATTGAGGCCGAGACTCGAAAGCAACCAAAGGGTGGATATATGTACTTCTAGTAAGTATCAATGTCTTTTTGTTGTTATTGTTGAAATGATAATTGGATTAAAGTATTTAAGAACTTTAAATTGATTACAAATTTTAAATGTTGACAGTATGACCGAATGCAAAAGGATGAAGGAAGATGGCACATAGAGCGGTTCGGTATGTAAAATTAAATTGACATTGAGTATTATTTAGTGTTAATGTATTGATTAAGAAACGTTTATGCTTAATATTAGGTGACAAAAAATGTGAGGTCCAAATGGAATTCGATGAGTGATGCTGAAAAGGAACCTTACAACACACAGTCAAGGAATGATAGTAAAGAATACAAAGAACGGAGGAAATCACATGAAAATAAGGTATTCATTAAATATGTAAATAAGTTGATACAAAATATATAAGAACTATAACATTATATATTGTTAAAAAATGTAGGAAGTGTCGACAAGGTGCATCATTAAAAGGGTGAATTCATTAATTAAACACCTTAAGGAGAAGAGTCAGTTGAATGTGCTGGGAGAAATAGGTTTTGGATCGTTGGTAGGAGTAAGGGATTGACTTATTCGGAGGGAATTATGTCGATCCTTGATGGCACAATTTGATGTCAAATAATGTATTGCTAAGTATGGTGATTTTTCATTTCCTTTCGGGATCCCATGTGCTGCAGCCGTATTGGGGGTAGAAAATGAAGGCAAAAGTGTTGTAGAAGTCTGTAAGAGTAAGAACTGGAAATCACTTGCCTCCAAATATGGTTTGAAGCAGAAGGTGACATATGCCGAACTTGAAAAGGAAATAAAAAGTGGATCTTACGGGGGGGATGAGATGAAGGCCAGAGTTCTATTGTACCTTGTCGGTATCTTTCTTTATCCAACGGGTGATACGTCAACGAACAAGGACTATATGAAGCTCATTTGCGATAAAGGCTTGAATGGTGAATTCAATTGGGCTGAATATGTCCATTCGAGATTAATTAAATCAATAATCACCTTTAAAAAGGGCAGCCAGAGATACCTCAAAGGGTGCATAGCAATCTTAGAGGTAAATGACTTGAAGAACTTTTTTGTGTTTTTACATAAAATGATAGTATAATTATTATATAAAATTATAAATTTTATTATAAATGCAGGTTGCACTGTTCGATTTTTGGTCGGGCTGTGAGGCAGTGCCGGCTTATGAAAGAACCGGAGTGGCACACATCCGTGCATGGGGGGAAAGAGGAGGTGGTTAGAGTGATGTTGAAGTTGAAGTTGGATAGACTGAGGAAGCACGAAAGGGTAATAAATGTAATTAAATAATATTAAGAATATAATCAATGTCTTAATATTGTAATTTAATTTTGAAGGTTATTGGCAAGGAGGCAGAGGAGAATAAAGAAGAGATGGTTGTATTGGGGGATGACGGTGAGGGGAAACAGAGTAACTTCGACATTTTGATGTCTGAATTGGCTGATATCAAAAAAATCCAATTTGATATCATGCAAAGACAATCAAGAGTCGAAGAAAAAATTGAGAGAGTCGAAGAGAAACTTGAGAGAGTCGAAGATACACTTGAGAGGCATAAGGGGGAAGTTGAAGGAAAAATATATGGAGTGGTGAAAGAAGTAGAGGTGTTGAGGGGTGAAGTGGTAAAAGAAGTTGAGGTGTTAAGGGGTGATCTTAAGATGGTGACGGGTGAAAAATTTGATGGAGTGGTGAAGGAGGTTGTGGAATTGAGGAGTGAACTTACGGGGGTGAAGGGGGTGGTTGATCAATACTAGGATAGAGGAGATCAATTGAAGGGTGAAATAAAAGAGATGAAGAGCTATGTAGAGCAAAAATACGATGAACTGGAAAAAAATATGAAGAAGAAAAGAGGGAGGAGGAAGAAGAAAAGATGGAAGAAATGAGGAGGAAGGAAGTCGATGTCATTTATACACCGGAGAGTGTTATAGCAACAGATTTGGATTCGGAATGTCCTGCACCCCAGAAGAAGAAGCAGAAGGTAAGTTGAATAAAAGAAAACTTAATTTGATATTTATCATGTTGTTGTGACAAAAATTTGTATGCAAAATTATAGGTTGAAAAAGCGGATATTCCAAGCGAAATTGATGACATCGAAGCTACAATTTGTGATTATTTATGGAATAGTGAGTTAGAATCGGGGTAAGTGAAATATATTGCTTTGTGAGTGATATTTAAATATTTCATGACAACATATTAATCCTAATAATTCATATAGATATTATGTATTCTCAATGGGAAATCAATTCGCTAGTGTATACGACGTTGCAACGTTGAAGCCTACGGAATGGGTTGGCGGTGTGGTAAGTAGAAAGTAGAAAATGTTAAAACTTATTGAATATGTTTTGATTGTGTAATTAATTTTGTTAGGTTATTGATTTGCTCGTCTGGACAGTATGCTACGATTCTCAAAAGTCACTCCGGAGGATTGACTACATTCCATACCTCTTAGCGGTGAGTTAAACTAATAAATGTTGAAAAGTAGTGTTATAGACGGTAAATTAATAATGTTTGTTGCGTAATTGCAGCAACAGGCGTTGGATGCCAACAACAAAAAAAGTGTTGAGATTATTGCTACCTTTTGGGGTCCCATATTGGATAACTATGTGAAATTCACCGACTGTGAGAAGGTAAGACACCATACCAATTGCAAATGATATTTTTCGGATATAGAAAGTTGAATTTTGTCAAATTGGGTGTGAAATTTGTTGCAGATCATGATCACAATAAACTACCATAATTCACATTGGTATATGTTGGTGTTGGATATGGTATATCGTGTTGCAACAATATATGATAGTATGTTTACATCTGAAGCAGCTAAACAGAGAGTGAAGGAAGCTAAGAGATGGGTATGTATGTATGTATGAAAGGACATTATGTAAATTATAATGCATACTTTTTTTTTGGATCATAACTTCTTTTTTTTAATGCAGATTAAAATATTAGATTTTTATAACAAGAAACGCATTTGGGTTGAATACTGTGGATCTCTAGGAAATTTCATGTAACATCCTCAATACCGGGTTAGTGATCAGATTGTAAAGTTTCAGAATTTGGTGACCAAAGTAGAAGAATGAAATAGTTCAATGATTTATTTGGGAATATTTCCAGAAAGTTGTTAGTAATTATTAAAGGAATTAAGGGCAAAGTGGTCATTTGTCATAAAAGATATTTTTTTATCTCTTTAAGAAGAGATAAACACGTGGGGGGGAGGAGTATCTGGAAAACACTTCTTCTTCTTGCTTTCTTCTTCTCCAACGTGCTGAGCAAAGGTGAGTTTAATTTTAGCTGTTTAATTCTTGGATTTATAAGTTGATTTTGATTCTTTGAGTATTATATAAGCTTAAGGAAAGCTTATATAAGCTTTAAACATCAAGAATAGAGAATTATTAAAGGAATTATATGAAGGGTGTAGAAATGAACTTTTGTTATAGAAAGGTTTTTGAAGTTCTAAAGCTGGATTTGACTTGTCAAGTGTCTAATTAAGAAGTTAGAAGTAATTGAATGGAATTTGGAACATGTTAGAAATTGAGTATGATTCTTGAATTTCATAAGGAATATAGGATTTTGAGGTTAAAGATGATTTACATAGATATAAGTTGGTTTAAGTAATGGTAGTTGAGTTTAATGGCATATTAGAGGCTTAAATAGAAGAATTAAGGGAAGAGTTGATGGTTTTCGTGCTAAAATGCAAATTCTGGGCAAGGTGTATCGATGCATATTCAATGTGCATCGATGCACTCTTTAAAGAAGAAACATCGAATGTAATTGGTGCATCGATGCATAAGGAGTGCATCGATGCATCCCCTTAAAATGAAAACATCAAAGGTAATTTGTGTATCGATGCATGGGCAGTGCATCGATGCACATGTTAAAGAATGCATCGATGCACTGTAGAATGTATCGATGCACTTCAAGGGGAAATTGAAATAAACATTTCTTTTAGTCTAAGAAATGATAGATTAGAGTATATCAATTGGATACTGATATGTATCAATATGTGATTATGTAGATATCGAACACGAACAAGTTCCGGAATGATCATCAAGTTAAGATTCGATCGAAAGAAAGGAAAAATCACAAAAGTGGATTAGAACTTAGTGAGGCTCAGGTGAGTGCATATTAATTCGTTTATGGTGCTAAATGGAAACAAGACTTGTGACAAGTCTATTTCCTATGTTGAATGCATGAATATATGATTATACGTATATGCATGACATAAATTATATGTATGCATGATTATATGTGTTAACATGCTTTTGAATTTAATGATATGAGAAGTATGTGCTATGTGATGTATATATGTGAGCCATATGACAGGATATATGTGAACATGAGAAAACAAAGCATAAGATATAAGCTATGTAATCTTATGAGAATATAAAAAGAAGCTATGTGACTACATGTATATGTGAAAGAAGCTATGAGCTTATATGACGTGATATGAAAGTGTACATGTGAATATGTTACATGATAGAATGTTAATGCCCATGTTATGTGTAAAAAGAGCTAGAAGTATAGTTGGCATGCCAAGAGTCGAGGGTTCTACGTGGTCCTTCGGGACATATATGTATTTTTTGGAACATTTACAGGGTCTTATGAGACACATATGTGATCCATTGAAATATGTATATGGTTCTTAAGGAGTGGTCCTTCGGGACAAATACAGTACATAGGTCATTCGGAACAAATCTCATAGCCCCTAGTGGGACCCCATACGAGCTGTGGTGACAGCATAGTACACAACCTCAATAAACTCACATATCTACAGTTCTCACAGATGTACATGGGCTAACAAAGAGATAATAAAAACATATATATTACATGTAAAATTTATTCTTTTGTGATATGAATTGTATTATATGATTGATATGATGATGTGTATATATGTACATTTGATTACATGAAATGCTATATTGTTTTGTGTGATAGCATGATATGATATGTTCATGCATGATTAAGTAATTAAAGTTACTTTAATGTGTTTAAGGCCTCACTAAGTAATAGACTTAGCGTGTGAGTGTTTCACACGTAGGTTCTGGAAAGCAAGAAGAGAAGTTTAGAGGAGCAAGACAGGTCAGCATTTTCCTTACAAAGTTTCAGATCAGAAAATAAATGATTTAAATGTGTTTGGTTAATCTGAACATAGTTGGCATGTACTAGTTGATTGAGCTGAATATGCTCTGATCGATTTTGGTTATTTTGGTCAATTTATGTAAATAAACAGTTTTTATTTTAATGAAAGTTTTAAATTTTCTTTGAATTTTATCATGAGTCAAAGTTTGAAAAGTCAATGTGACACCCCAGACTCGTGTTCGGGTCGGATACGGGTTGAGGGTGTTACATTTAATGGTATCAGAGCTACGGTTTAGCTGATTCTCAGCATAAACTAAAGTCCAAAGTGTCATAAAATGTGTACATGCCAACACAGAGTAAAAAAAATCTGATCTGATAGTGTAAGGAGTATGTTGTCTTGCTAATAGAATAAGATTAGTTTAATATAGTAGAAATCTGATTATGAGAATTTCAAAGAAAGCGAGGGGGTGAATCTGATGGTTGTAGCAATTCACCTGCCCTGGCCAGGCAGGAGGAAGAGCGGACACCTCAGGAAGTGCCTTATAAGATCAAAGGTTGATTTCAGAAAGTTGAAATCATATTAGAATAGTGAAAGAAGATCATTATTGTTTTGAATCGGAAAAGCGATAAGGATTAGTTTAGTTAGTACATGGATAAGATAGAATATGGTGAACAAGTGTCACCATAAAAACGTTAAAAAGATCGAATGACGTGGTGAGTACTTATAGAAGAACTCAAGGATAAGTGCATTAGTGACAAGTGTATAAGATGTATAAAGTCAGAGCTTATGAGTTGAAATGAAGTGATAGTATTGAGCGTAAACAAGAGTATGTTTATGATAAGAGTTTGCAGTTAAGATGGAAAGAGTTAGCATTGGCTAACCAGAGTATGTGATAAAAATGTACTGGAATTATAAGATTATAAGATATTGTCAGGATATGATAACCAAATATGAAATGGATCTGGATACAGTTGTCTATTTGGATCATAGTAATGTGGTATAGTAAAGGAAATAAGGATTTGTATATTTGAGTAAAGCTGAGGATTGATAAGAAGAGTTGGAGAATGTGTATATCGATGATCAGTTTATAAGACAAAGGAAGTCATAATGTTGAGTTGAACAACGGAAATTTCAGGATGTATGAGAATGGAGGTGAAATTGACAAGTTAAGTAAATGAATTTTGAGATAATTTCGATTGGAAAGGATGTATGTGATTGGTTGACTAGGGTTTGTGCCCTAGATTGGACAGATGTTATTAATTAATTGTCAGAGTAAAGGTTATAATATTGGAAGAAAGGTAAAATTGAGTTAATCAATTATGATGTGAAACTGAATATAGTTATGTATTCTGATCAGATAGCTATGATGTACAAAAGAAGATAAGTATTTGTATGGAACCTTAAGGAATGAAAATACAAGTATAAGAAATGATAAAGAATGAAGTTCTATATAAGTAAATGGGTTATCGAACTTATGAGGATGCAATGAAGATTGGTACGTAGAGATGAGTGTAGGTGATAAGACAAGAGTATGTGAACATGAAAGGAAATATATGATTTGGGTATAAGGAATAAATAAAGGAATAATGGGATAAAGAAATGAATGGGATGAGTTAAAAGATCAGATACGATAAAGGTTATATGGAAGTGTAGATGATAATTTTGGATATAGAATTAAGAAAAGTGTGTAAGGTGATGTGAAAAGATTCTTTAAAGTGTATGTTAAATCATATTTAAAGAATATTTAAGGTCGTGTTCTTGGTTAAATGATGATGGAAAACGAATTTGGTTATTATAAGGTAGTTAGAGATGGATTTATGATGAACGATGAAAATGAATGTTATTGTCTATATAATGAGTGACATTATATGGATTTTAGAAAGGTCAAAGGAAAATGTAAAATCGAAAGAGATAAAAGACATAAATGGATTAAAGTTACTAGTTACTGTTTATATGATAAGTAACAGTAGATGAATATATAAGGGAAAAAGGTAGTTGAAGAATTAAATGAATGAAAGATTAAGTAAAGGAGGTAACATGAGAACAATAGAAGATATGTTCTTATTGATTTGTTCAGTGAAAATTCGAGGACGAATTTTCTTTAAAGGAGGGAAGATTTGTAACATCCTCAATACCGGGTTAGTGATCAGATTGTAAAGTTTTAGAATTTGGTGACTAAAGTAGAAGAATGAAATAGTTCAATGATTTATTTGGGAATATTTCCAGAAAGTTGTTAGTAATTATTAAAGGAATTAAGGGCAAAGTGGTCATTTTTCATAAAAGGTATTTTTTTATCTCTTTAAGAAGAGATAAACACGTGGGGGGAGGAATATCTGGAAAACTCTTCTTCTTGCTTTCTTCTTCTCCAACGTGCTGAGCAAAGGTGAGTTTAATTTTAGCTGTTTAATTCTTGGATTTATAAGTTGATTTTGATTCTTTGAGTATTATATAAGCTTAAGGAAAGCTTATATAAGCTTTAAACATCAAGAATAGAGAATTATTAAAGGAATTATATGAAGGGTGTAGAAATGAACTTTTGTTATAGAAAGGTTTTTGAAGTTCTAAAGTTGGATTTGACTTGTCAAGTGTCTAATTAAGAAGTTAGAAGTAATTGAATAGATTTTGGAACATGTTAGAAATTGAGTATGATTCTTGAATTTCATAAGGAAGATAGGATTTTGAGGTTAAAGATGATTTACATGGATATAAGTTGGTTTAAGTAATGGTAGTTGAGTTTAATGACATATTAGAGGCTTAAATAGAAGAATTAAGGGAAGAGTTGATAATTTTCGTGCTAAAATGCAAATTCTGGGCAAGGTATATCGATGCATATTCAATGTGCATCGATGCACTCTTTAAAGAAGAAACATCGAATGTAATTGGTGCATCGATGCATAAGGAGTGCATCGATGCATCCCCTTAAAATGAAAACATCGAAGGTAATTTGTGTATCGATGCATGGGTAGTGCATTGATGCACATGTTAAAGAATGCATCGATGCACTGTAGAATGCATCGATGCACTTCAAGGGGAAATTGAAATAGACATTTCTTTTAGTTTATGAAATGATAGATTAGAGTATATCAATTGGATATTGATATGTATCAATATGTGATTATGTAGATATCGAACACGAACAAGTTCTGGAACGATCATCAAGTTAAGATTCGATCGAAAGAAATGAAAATTCACAAAAGTGGATTGTAACTTAGTGAGGCTTAGGTGAGTGCATATTAATTCGTTTATGGTGCTAAATGGAAACAAGACTTGTGACAAGTCTATTTCCTATGTTGAATGTGTGAATATATGATTATACGTATATGCATGACATAAATTGTATGTATGCATGATTATATGTGTTAACATGCTTTTGAATTTAATGATATGAGAAGTATGTGCTATGTGATGTATATATATGAGCCATATGACAGGATATATGTGAACATGAGAAAACAAAGTATAAGATATAAGCTATGTAATCTTATGAGAATATAAAAAAGAAGCTATGTGACTACATGTATATGTAAAAGAAGCTATGAGCTTATATGACGTGATATGAAAGTGTACATGTGAATATGTGACATGATAGATTGCTAATGCCCATGTTATGTGTAAAGAGAGCTAGAGGTATAGTTGGCATGCCAAGAGTCGAGGGTTTTACGTGGTCCTTCGGGACATATATGTATTCTTTGGAACATTTACAGGGTCTTATGAGACACATATGTGATCCATTGAAATATGTATATGGTTCTTAAGGAGTGGTCCTTCGGGAAAAATACAGTACATAGGTCTTTCGGGATAAATCTCATAGCCCCTAGTGGAACCCCATACGAGCTATGGTGACAGCATAGTGCACAACCTCAATAGACTCACATATCTACAGTTCTCACAGATGTACATGGGCTAACAAAGAGATAATAAAAAACATATATATTACATGTAAAGTATATGCTTTTGTGATATGAATTGTATTATATGATTGGTATGATTATGTGTATATGTGTACATTTGATTACATGAAATGCTATATTATTTTGTGTGACAGCATGATATGATATGTTCATGCATGATTAAGTAGTTAAAGTTACTTTAATGTGTTTAATGCCTCACTAAGTCATAGACTTAGCGTGTGAGAGTTTCACACGTAGGTTCTGGAAAGCAAGAAGAGAAGTTTATAGAAGCAATACAGGTCAGCATTTTCCTTACAAAGTTTTAGATCAGAAAATAAATGATTTAAATGTGTTTGGTTAATCTGAACATAGTTGGCATGTACTAATTGATTGAGCTGAATATGCTCTGATCGATTTTGGTTATTTTGGTCAATTTATGTAAATAAACAGTTTTTATTTTAATGAAAGTTTTAAATTTTCTTTGAATTTTGTCAAGAGTCAAAGTTTGAAAAGTCAATGTGACACCCCAGACTCGTGTTCGGGTCGGATACGGGTTGAGGGTGTTACAGTTCCCCTTGAAAAATTTCAAATTTATGGAGCATAAAAAGAATAAGCAATTGAATGTGTATGAGATGTTATCATAAATAGAAAGCTTAATTTATGCAGGATTCATAATTGACATATGTGGTTTTCAAATTTTGTAACATATATGATTGCGGCACGTATGTGATGATGTGGATGGAATCGATCGGTTCTACCGGGGCAACTGATGATTTTGTAAATGGAATTAAAAATTCGTTTGTGGTAAAATTGTTAAAATTCGTATATTGAATGTTTTGGTTTACAATACTTAACGTTCTGACAATTTGAATATAGATTGTTGGAGAGTGGGATCGATCGCGAATATTAAACGATCTCGTAAGCCACAATCAAAATCAACGAAGACAGGAGATAACAAAAGCTGCCATGAGACACTACAATAACAAAAAGATGCAATGATGTAAATGTAGGGTTAATTTTTTTATAAGATTTATAATTTTGTATGTGAATGTAATTATGTATGAGATGAGAAAAGTTAGCAGTAGGTTGTTGTACATTTTCTTATACACATTAAGAGTCATGTTCATACGTACGATATATGGAGATTGTTGTAAAAGGTAAATTGACAATGTAGTTGGTAAAAATAGACTTTTTACTGAAAAATTAATAAACACTGATTTGTTTCCAACATTTTGTCCAGTATGATTCCCAAACATTAAGTTTCCAAAAAATAAGTCAGCATATGTGTAATGTAATAGGTAAAATTTATCGATCCCAGAAACATATGCATCCATAAGTATAATGTAATAGGTAAATTTACAATGTAATCGGTATAAATATACCAGTTTTATGAGAGAATAGGTCTACAACATGTATCGACACTTGTTTAATTTTGTGTCAATACTTTTGGTCCAGAATGGCTGCCAAAAAGGGTGAACGTATAAAGTGTCGATACATTTTCAAAAAGTGTCGATCCCAGAAACATATGCATCCATAAGTATAATGTAATATGTAAATTTACAATGTAACCGGTATAAATATACATGTTTTATGAGAGAATAGGTCTATAACATGTATCGACACTTGTTTAATTTTGTGTCGATACTTTTGGTCCAGAATGGCTGCAAAAAAGGGTGAACGCATAAAGTGTCGATACATTTTCAAAAAGTGTCGATCCCAGAAACATATGCATCCATAAGTATAATGTAATATATAAATTTACAATGTAACCGATATAAATATACCGGTTTTATGAGAGAATAGGTCTACAACATGTATCGACACTTGTTTAATTTTGTGTCGATACTTTTGGTCCATAATGGCTGCAAAAAAGGGTGAACGCATAAAGTGTCGATACATTTTCAAAAAGTGTCAATCCCAGAAACATATGCATCCATAAGTATAATGTAATAGGTAAATTTACAATGTAACCGATATAAATATACCGATTTTATGAGAGAATAGGTCTACAACATGTATCGACACTTGTTTAATTTTGTGTCGATACTTTTGGTCCAGAATGGCTGCCAAAAAGGGTGAACGCATAAAGTGTTGATACATTTTCAAAAAGTGTCGATCCCAGAAACATATGCATCCATAAGTATAATGTAATATGTAAATTTACAATGTAACCGGTATAAATATACCGGTTTTATGAGAGAATAGGTCTATAACATGTATCGACACTTGTTTAATTTTGTGTCGATACTTTTGGTCCAGAATGGCTGCAAAAAAGGGTGAACGCATAAAGTGTCGATACATTTTCAAAAAGTGTCGATCCCAGAAACATATGCATCCATAAGTATAATGTAATATATAAATTTACAATGTAACCGATATAAATATACCGGTTTTATGAGAGAATAGGTCTACAACATGTATCGACACTTGTTTAATTTTGTGTCGATACTTTTGGTCCAGAATGGCTGCAAAAAAGGGTGAACGCATAAAGTGTCGATACATTTTCAAAAAGTGTCAATCCCAGAAACATATGCATCCATAAGTATAATGTAATAGGTAAATTTACAATGTAACCGATATAAATATACCGGTTTTATGAGAGAATAGGTCTACAACATGTATCGAAACTTGTTTAATTTTGTGTCGATACTTTTGGTCCAGAATGGCTGCCAAAAAGGGTGAACGCATAAAGTGTTGATACATTTTCAAAAAGTGTCGATCCCAGAAACATATGCATCCATAAGTATAATGTAATATGTAAATTTACAATGTAACCGGTATAAATATACCGGTTTTATGAGAGAATAGGTCTACAACATGTATCAACACTTGTTTAATTTTGTGTCGATACTTTTGGTCCAGAATGGCTGCAAAAAAGGGTGAACGCATAAAGTGTCGATACATTTTCAAAAAGTGTCGATCCCAGAAACATATGCATCCATAAGTATAATGTAATATATAAATTTACAATGTAACCGGTATAAATATATCGGTTTTATGAGAGAATAGGTCTACAACATGTATCGACACTTGTTTAATTTTGTGTTGATACTTTTGGTCCAGAATGGCTGCAAAAAAGAGTGAACGCATAAAGTGTCGATACATTTTCAAAAAGTGTCAATCCCAAAAACATATGCATCTATAAGTATAATGTAATAGGTAAATTTACAATGTAACCGATATAAATATACCAGTTTTATGAGAGAATAGGTCTACAACATGTATCGACATTTGTTTAATTTTGTGTCGATATTTTTGGTCCAGAATGGCTGCCAAAAATGGTGAACGCATAAAGTGTCGATATATTTTCAAAAAGTGTCGATCCCAGAAATATATGCATCCATAAGTATAATGTAATAGGTAAATTTACAATGTAACCGGTATAAATATATCGATTTTATGAGAGAGTAGGTCTACAACATGTATCGACACTTGTTTAATTTTGTGTCGATACTTTTGGTCCAGAATGGCTGCCAAAAAGGGTGAACGCATAAAGTGTCGATACATTTTCAAAAAGTGTCGATACATTTTCAAAAAGTGTCGATCCCATAAACATATGCATCTATAAGTATAATGTAATAGGTAAATTTACAATGTAACCGGTATAAATATACCGATTTTATGAGATAATAGGTCTACAACATGTATCGACACTTGTTTAATTTTGTGTCGATACTTTTGGCACAGAATGGCTGCCAAAAAGGGTAAACGCATAAAGTGTCGATCCCATAAACATATGCATCCATAAGTATAATGTAATAGGTAAATTTACAATATAGCCGGTATAAATATACCGGTTTTATGAGAGAATATGTCTACAAAATGTATCGACACTTGTTTAATTTTGTGTCGATACTTTTGGTCCAGAATGGCTGCCAAAAAGGGTGAACGCATAAAGTGTCGATACATTTTCAAAAAGTGTCGATCCCAAAAACATATGCATCCATAAGTATAATGTAATGGGTAAATTTACAATGTAACCAGTATAAATATACCGGTTTTATGAGAGAATAGGTCTACAACTTGTATCGACACTTGTTTAATTTTGTGTCGATACTAATTTAAATATTGCGTGTTTTTTCCCCTTCATTATTTATTCTGTCTCTAAAATCGATAAATAAACCCTAAACCTAAAGGCTTCTAAACTCTTCCTCTCCGACGAATACTAGCGTTATCATAACAGTGACGATCAGATATTTAAGTAAATTTATCGATATTTTATGGGTTTGATTGATTTGTATATTGGAGTTTTTTTTTCTTGAATGTGTTTTTGTTCCATTGTAATAGCATCCACACCCAAAATGGCTCCAAAACGTCAGCGTCAGAAGCGCGGTCTTTCTCAAAGCTCTTCTCAACCCAGTTCTTCTCAACCACAACCTCCTTCTCAAACAAACGATTCTTATGAGGAAATCATGTCCTTCAAAACTCTGAACTTTAGATCCGATATGGAGAAACAAAGATGGCAGATGAGTTTTAAAGTAAGGAAGATTCATCCCGAACGTGTCATTGACCTGGGTTTCTTGTTTGATGATAAATATGCATTTAGTTTTAAATCCACATTTACATCTTGGGGTTGGCTTGAATTCCTTGGTGTAGAACCAAAATATTACCCCAACCTAGTTAGAGTCTTCTACAATAATGCTTCCTTACAGCACGAGCCTAATAAGACTAATATAATAGGAATTAATACCATATCATGGGGAAGGAAATATATATATCTCCAGAAACTATTGCGGAGGGTCTAGGTGTCGAGAATAAAGGGGATTCAGATGAAAATAATTTAGATACTACAATACAACGGGTTGTTAGAAATAGCCCAATTCACCTAGATGTATAGTGTTTCACAAAATGCTCACATGGTATATCTGGCCTAGTGGGGGAAAACGTTCAACGCTTCGAGACAGCGATTATTGGTGGATAGCAAAGTATAAATCCAAATCCAAAACGGTTCCAAACATTGCTAAACTGTTATTTAATACAATTGTATATATGGTCACAAAGGGAGCAACAATTTCAACTTCACTACCATATGGATGTGTCATCACCCATCTGTTGAAGAAGAAAGAAATTGATTTTTCGCATGACGCCCCTGTTTGATTAACCTGCAAGATTGACATGTTATTTATTAAAAAAAACGGGATATGATTTTGTTGAAAAGCTCGGTTGGAAGCGTGTCAAGGAGGTCGGATTAGATCAAGAGAGGGAGGAAATGGACCCCATTGGCCATGAAGACGAGCAAGCAATTGGAGACGCAATGATGGAAGAAGCTCCAGTTGGAGAGTATGTCACAATTAATACCGTGATGGAATACATGGTCAATTTTCAGGATCATATTGATTCCCTTGTGAGTGGAATGCGAGCCGATATTTCATCATTGCGCGATGAAGTCTCCATATTGCGTGACGAATTACATCAACGACATCAAACGAGTTAGGTAATTCATTATTTATAGTTCTAAACATTTACACGTTCTGAAATGTATTTTATTTTCTTTTAACATATGTGGACAACCAAGCGGTCAATGAAGATGAAGATGACGATGAAGATGAAGATGACGACGATGATGATGATGATGATCCAAACAAGTATATCGTGTCTGCAACGCTGCCTTTAAGAAAACTTTTAATTTTTGATCTCAATGGTGTCCTTGCCTACATCCCAATATTGTCTGCAGGTAATTCTGTTCTTTTGTATCCATTATTTTAACATATAAGCGTAGAACTTTAATCTCATTTTCTTCATGTTGTAGATGTTGTCATCAGAATAGGATTATTTGAATTTATGTAATTTTGTGTAGACAATTTTGTTGTTGCCATTTGGTCTTCCAAGATGAGGTTAGAACTGGTGAGCAATAGAATTATTGTAGCCAAAATCGTTAATATACAATTGAATGTTAACATTCAAACTTGATTACAATCTCAAGCATAACGTCGACCGTGTACTTGAGAAACTACCTTTATTTTCTGAGCATTTTCTATTTGTTTGGGTAAGATGAATGTCATTACAGTTTGCTGACTTTTCTTTGTCTACAATTCCTACATATTTATGTTCGACTGTTTGTGAACAGGATCAAGCAAAATGCAAAACATATGATAATGTTACCTACTGTAAAGATCTCAATGATGTTTGGAACGCGTGTCCTAATTTTAACGAGCTAAATACACTTTTGGTCGATAATTCAGCGGAAAAAATGATTTATAATCCGGTAAGTTGCATTTATGCAATATGTTTTTCCAGTTAAACAGGTTTTCATACATTGATTATTTTAACAATTTATGTGTTTATATAGAAATACAATTACATATGTCCATATACCTTTGATGTTGATTCCCATTCGAACGACAGTGCTCTAGGTATGATACAAATTTATTCATGCTTATGCGAATTTAGTTTATGGTTAGTAAAATTGCACCTCATTAGTTTGATAATTGAAATTATTTATATATGTCTTCAGAAAAAGGCGGAAACATACGAGAGTATTTGGAAAATTTGTTGAAGGCGCCTAATGTTCCGGACTTAGTTAGAAATAACCTTTTTTCATCAGTTTAATTTCATTGCCGGTACATTATTTGAACATTGTTATGTATGTATCTTTTGGTTTGATTATATTGTGTGTATATTTTCATTAATTATTTCATATTTGCTTCTCTATATACATATACATTTGAGGATTGTTGAAATATCAATACTAGTTATTAATGTATTTTACATCTGCGTGCAAATGTATCGAAACACATTATTAAAGAAATATTTTCTATGATCTCCACAACAAAGTTTTCATACTTAGAAATATTGGCATATTTATAATCGTTTTCTATAATGTATTCAAACTTAAAGTTTCCTATAAAGTGTCGATCCATATATAAAAAGTAACAACCCAAAAAATATTGAAACCCATAATTATAATGTAATGGGTAATTTTTCAATATAACCGGTATAAATATACCGATTTTATGAAAAATATGTCTACAACATTTATCGACACTTATTAGTATTGTGTCGATATTTTTTGTCCAGAATGGATGCCAAAAAGGGTGAACCTACAAAGTGTCGATACATTTTCATAGAGTGTCGATCCAAAAGGGTTGCAAGCATAAAGTGTCGATACATTTATTAAAAGTGTCGATCCCAAAAACATCGAAACCCATAATTATAATGTAATAGGTAATTTTGTAATATAATCGGTATACATATACTGATTTTATGAGAGAATATGTCTATAATATGTATCGACACTTATTAATATTGTGTCGATAATTTTTGTCCATAATGGATGCCAAAAAGGGTGAACGCATAAAGTGTCGATCCCAAAAACATCGAAACCCATAATTATAATGTAATAGGTAAATTTACAATGTAAACGGTATAAATATACCGGTTTTATGAGAGAATAGGTATACAACGTGTATCGACACTTTGTTGAAAAACCCCAGGTTTTATTGGCTATGCTGTCAACATGATTAACCTGGATAATCCCAGTTACAAAACTGATTCCGGCCATGATTGCGGGAGACTATATTCTACATATTGTTTGGCATTTATGTAATGATGCGGATAAAATATTAAACGGTCTCGTAATCCACAATAAAAATAGACTAAGAGAGTAGATTTTGTAAATATAGAGTTAATTTTGTATAATTTACATTATACTCAAACTGAGCTTGACTTGAGGACATGTTAGTTTGTTATGTCCCTCACCGTTGCAGTACCCACATCGTCTAATTATCTTCTCGACCTTGTTCTTCGGTACTTTTTTTCGCTTGCGTTGTTTTCGTTGAGGGTCACGAACGTTGTTTACTACAATGCTCTGGTTGACTGAATAATTCAAACCAAACGAGTTTTCTAATTCTTCTATTAGTCTTTTCATCTCATCTCTTGCGGTTTTGAAAGACTCGTCTATCTTTGATGCAATGTAGCATAACCTACTTGACGTTGAACGTAGAGTAGCGAACCGTGCCATTTGCATTACTTTTGGAGACACATTCAAGTCAACATAACTTGGTGCAGAAGCCTTCTCATCATTAGTCCACCTACTTTGAATCAAAGTCCCGGGCAAATATATGTAATCCAAGTGCTTCAAAATATGAAGTTGATGGTGACACAGAAGTCCAACGGTCTTGAATTTTTTGTAGGAGTAAATTAGGGTTTTCGTACGAGAATCAAAACTAATTTCAAATTTCCTATTTTTTTTCTTTGTACTTTGACAAAATATAATGTTGGCATTCATCTGATAAGGACTGAATCTCTGCCTCAATCCGGTACAATGTCTCCCGTAGAAGTTCATCTTGGAACGCACGAAAAGATTTACGGGTAAAAATCGTAGCAGCATGGTTTTCAAGGTCGAACAATTTTGTGATCTGGAAGGGCTTCGTATGAGAACTTAAGTAATCCGCTTTCAACTCGTTCATACGCATTCTACTAATTCCATCTTCAATTGCACGAACAACATCTAAATATGTCTTCTTGTGTTTCAGTGCAATCGCTAGTGAAGCATTCATAGACTCGCACATTTGTGTTGAGCGAATATTGGCAAAGAAATGACCGGTTCGATATGCTTGTGCCCATAAGTGTCGTGTATTTCCCTTCTCAATCACACATGGATGCTTTTCGACATTGAATTCTGAAACAACCGAACGCCATTGAATATCAATTTCCTCGGTTGTCCACCAGGAAGCCATGCATTTTGAGAATGCTGCCGTAAATTTTGGGTCACCAATGTTAGCTTGTGCATTGCGAGAAAGATGCCAATAACATAATATGTGCTTAACATAAGGGATAACAGATTTGATAGCCCTCTGCATTGCTCTATCCCCATCGGTGACAACTGAAATATGTGATTTATTCATCATGGCTTCTAAAAAATTCTGTAGTACCCACTCAAAAGATTGAGACGTCTCGTCAACGATTATGGCAGTGGCAAACACAATTGTGTTATGGTGATGATTGACACCGACAATAGGCATAATTGGTCGACCATACAAATTATCTTTGTACGTTGTGTCGAACGCAATTACATCACTGAAGCATATGTAATCCGATCTCGATGTAGAATCCGACCAAATAAGATTATATAATGCCCCTGATTCGTCTACCGAGTATGTCATAAAAAACCTGGGATCATCATGTTTCTTATAATCAAAGTAGGCAATAAGCGCATTCACATCCCCATCGACGACTTCCTTTGCTTTACCTCTTTGAAGTGCATTGTAGAGGTCTTTATGTGTAAATCTAACATTATGATAGCCCCCTGCCTGCTGCGTTAAATAGTTCATTACTTGTGACGTGCCAACACCGACCTCTTTCAATGTTGTTGCCTCATCGATATCAGCCTTACTTACAGCTCTATTAGAACGCATAAATGGTGTCATAGCAGGTGTGCACAATGCATGATTATGTTCCTGATAAGACTTACTTATAACCCACTGATCGTTTGTATTTGTTGCTGTAACTATGACTCTAGCCTTACATCCTGTTCTTGTGACTGACGTATGAGCACGTTGACGATTAACAATATTGACTTTTGATGCTCGAAACCCTTCTTTGGAACAACAAAATTCTTATGTCTTCACATTCTCTTCCACGTCAAGCCGTGTTGTTCCCTTACGTGCACTAAACCCATGTTCCCGTGCGAATCCCTTGTAAAAGTACCAAGCTTGATCACGTGAACAGAAGAGCTGACCAACCAATCTGTCAGATTCATCAACATTATGTACTTCATGACATTCCTCGGTTGGCTTAACATTGTCTACATCAGTATGATCCATGGCAAAAATTTTGTTGTGCAAGTTCAGTGAATTGATGGAGATGTAAGCAAAGGTTCATTGAACATGTTTCAGTCGTGTTGCTTTCAATAGGATGTGGTATTGGTAGTGGTAGTTAAAGGGTGGGTACAACATTAAATTTGCAATACATATTTAGGTATGTACAATAACTACCTAAATATGTGTCGATACATTTTATACAAGTATCGACCCAAAAAACATCAAAACCAATAATTATAATGTAATAGGTAAATTAACAATGTAACTGGTATAAATATATCGGTTAATTAGAAAACATGTCAACATAATGTATCGACACTTGTGTAATTTGTGTCGATACTTATTGTGCATGATGAATGCACAAACGAGGTGCACGCATAAAGTGTTAACACTTGATAAATTTGTGTCGATACTTTTGGTTCAAAATGAATACAAAAAAGGGTAAATTTTCAATGTAACCAGTATAAATATACCGGTTTTATGAGAGAATATGTCTAAATAATGTATCGACACGTTGTTAGTTTGTGTCGATACTTTTTTCCAGAATGAAATATAAATGTCCAACCAGGTGCAAGCATAAAGTGTCGATACATTTAAAATTGTATCGATCTAAAAAAATATCGTAACCGATAATAATAATTAATAGGTAAATTTGTAATGTTACCGGTATAAATATATTGGTTTACTTCGAAAATAGGTCAATACAAGCGCTACCTATTACATTATATAAGAGTTACCTAATATGTTATTGTATTTGATAATATTTCCGGTTAAATGCCTATTACATTATATAAACGCTACCTATTACATTATATAAGCGCTACCTAATATGTTATTGTATTTAATAATATTTTTAGTTAAATAATATAATATTACCGGTTAAAATTTTAACCAGTCATTTGTTTAATCAATTACGCCGTTTTTTAACCGGCGCACAGCATAACTATCCCAGCAAGAGACCTGAACCACCAATCAAACTCTTAAAAAACAGCCATAATCAGCTGGCCGAATCTGCTTATTAAGTATTTATGACCTTTTACTCGGCTTCCATTAATTTGTCAACCCACTGTTGAATCATTAAGTGTCTTTTTATTTTTAGCAAATTCTGATGCTTTTTACAAGTAGCATCCATTTCGGAAGTTCAAGGCTCTTGCTTTTCTGCAATACCCTTTGGCACTATTCACCATGTCCCTGACGCCTAGATGGAGCAGAAAGAAACCCCATTTCCCTTTGCTCGCGGTTCTTCTCTTAGTTTTCATAACTTGTTCGATCCTCTACAATGAATTCAACATTCAACAAATCCATGAAAGCCCGGATCATGGTTCTGCTCGCAGCACTCAAGGAATTTCATTTACTTATGTGAAACCAAATCTTCCCAAAGGAGCTTCAGGTGTTGTCATCCATCTTCATTCTCTACTGTTTTTTTCTCCCCTTTTCTTTGAATTTCAACCCAAAAGATTTATTTTTTAGAAAGATTTTTGGTGTGTTTGACTTACTGGGGATTTGGATATCTCTCTATTTATGTGGGGCTTTAGAGGTTTTGGATAGATTCAGCAGTTGCAACTCGACTAAGAGCTACAGTGGGAAGAAAATCCGGTGGGTGAATCCGGATGCAGAGTCGGTTCGGCGGCGGAGTACAAGGCAAGAGAGTTGTGACGTGTTCTCCGGCAAATGGGTGTTCGATAACCAATCGTATCCGCTTTACGAAGAGTCCAGCTGCCCGTATATGTCGGACCAGTTGGCATGCCATAAGCATGGAAGGTCAGATCTCCAGTATCAGCATTGGAGATGGCAGCCTCATAACTGCAATTTGAAGAGGTAAAATTCCAGTTTCGTTTATTTTTTTTCTCATAGGTTAAAAACCATGTCTTGGATTTGCTTATATGTTGCATTGTAGGTTGATTCGAATGCAGAGGCGTTGCTAATTCAAGAGTACTTATTGATATGATATGAATTTGATGTATTGGCATCACAACTAACACCATGTGAAGAATGGCATGTGATTGAATTGGGGGTTAATATTTTGGCCTTTAGATAATGGAACTTTCTGTCATTTTTACTCGTATTTGCTTACTATATTGGTTTCAAGCTTTTAATGATGGTAGCATAGTCGATAAATTCAAATACAAGGTGTTGCTAATTCAAGAGTACTTAATTGATATGGATGTGAATTTAGATGTGTTGGCATTGCAACTAATACTATGTGAAGGATGAAATGTGGTTCTTATTGTCTCTGGTGTGTAGGTGGAATTTGATCGGAATGTGGGAGAAGTTGAGAGGGAAAAGGCTAATGTTTGTCGGGGATTCACTGAACCGAGGTCAATGGATATCAATGGTGTGCTTGTTACAGTCGGTGATCCCGGCAAATAAGAAAACTATGACTCCAAATGCTCAGCTTACCATTTTCAGAGCGGAGGTAAGTCAGGAACATCCTCTAAGAGGGTTAAATAGAAAGAAAAAGAACTGCACGTAGTTATATAATGGTGATCAGTTTTTTTGTTTAAGTTCCTCTGTGCTATAGATTTTGGAAATCTGATAGTACAGTATATCATTGCTGCTCGTGTCATTTGCAGGAATACAATGCTACGGTGGAATTTTTCTGGGCTCCACTTATGGTTGAATCTAATTCTGATGACCCAGTTAATCACAGATTGGCTGAACGGATCATCCGTCCGGATTCAGTACTTAAGCATTCATCGCAGTGGGAGCATGCGGATATACTAATTTTCAACTCGTATTTGTGGTGGAGACAAGGCCCGGTGAAATTGTTGTATGTTTGTTAACTGAGGCCTGAAAGGTTCTAGTTTAGCTTTAGGAAAGATGCATATATGTTTGAAGATGTACTGAATTCCTAGTATACTTACCTACTGTTGCAGGTGGTGTTCTGAGAAAAACAGAGCCTGTGAGGAGCTCGATGGTCTAGAAGCCATGGAGTTGGCCATGAGCACTTGGGCAGACTGGGTCGCATCGAGAGTCATTCCGCTGAAGAAACGTGTCTTTTTTGTTACAATGTCACCAACCCATTTCTGGTGAGGGTCTTTACCCCCAAATTGAATTGTTCTGTTTCTCTCATCTCGATAATTCGCCCGGTGAAAGCTTGCAAACCTATCTAATTGCTGTAAATCATAATATAGAGCTATTGGCCACAGCGTGAAGTTATTTAGTATGCCTTGCTCTTCTCATTTTCAATCGAGGGCACTTTTAAGAAACTTTGGCCTATATTTGCTGACATTTTGCCATTAATCAGGAGTCAAGAGTGGGAACCTGGAAGCGAAGGAAATTGCTATAACCAAATGAGGCCCATCACTACAGAGGGATATTGGGGAAGTGGTTCCGACTTGCCGACCATGCGCATGGTGGATAAAGTGCTTTCCCATTTGGGTTCGAAGGTATCTGTTATCAATATTACTCAGCTCTCGGAATATCGAAAAGACGGTCACCCTTCTATTTATAGAAAATTTTGGGAGACACTGAGCCCCCAGCAATTGGCTAACCCTGCAAGCTACTCTGATTGCATACATTGGTGCTTACCGGGTGTGCCTGATGTGTGGAATGAATTGATATTCCACTTTTTGTAAAAGTTAGTGAACAATTGAAATTCTTTCGAGTGTCTTTACATATAGCAATGAGAGAAAAAAAGGGTTTAATTGTGAATTCCTTGCCATTTGGAACTGGAATGAGAATGACAACCCTTTGGGACTTGGATAGTTGAGTGAAATGATTGCTTATCATGAGCTATCATGAGAACTAAATTCTGTGTAAAATTTGAGGACCATAAACTATTAGGAGAGAATGATATTTGCATTATCACAACCGTGAAGAGTTAAATTGGTCAAGTTCTTTAGAGGTCTTGGTTCAAGCTCTACGTGTTAATGTAGTTGTGTTTGCAGGTGCATATTGTCAATAATTAAAAAAAACTCTGAATAGATACCATCTTTTCTATAAACATCATGTGGCTTGAGAAAGGATATAACATGGCATGTTGTTATTTCTATTTACGAAGATTATATAATCAAAATAATAAAAACAAAGTATATATATTTCTCCATAACCAACAAGGAGGAACATGAAACAAAGAAAACAGTTCTCCAAAATAATGAACCACCTAATCAGAGTATGACAAATTTTCCTATGGGAACCAAACGTCGTCCCAATTACATGTTTGATGTTCAACTATAATGCTAGGCAGCACATAAAACTCCTAAAACCCACTATCAGTAAAACAAAAATCACTGAATTTCGTGGCTTCTAGAAAGTCTGAATCAGCCTCGGGTCGCAGAAACTCCATAGTGTAATCCAAATCAAAGCTTGTCCCATCATTCCCACTTCTTTGAATGTAGCTCGTAGAAGAAGAATCAACTTTATTAGAATTATAATCTTTTTCTTCCTTGTTTAAGGCAAAAGGTTTTGCAATGGATATGGCTTCTGCTGGCAAACCATGGATACACTCCAATTTGTTTTTTAAGCTATTAATGCCATCACCAAGAGACGATGGAGTATTAAGTTGTTGCTGGCATCTCAAATCTGGGGGCTCATCATAAAGATTATCCAAACTGTTGTAGTTATAAAAATCATGAAATCCCTCTGGTTCAACCTCCACTTCTGCTATCATTTCATTTGGAGGCTTACAATACATATCTGAACCTGTATGCTCAGTCTTCAAGTTATCATCTTCACCAAAGATACAACTATAACCAGTATTGGATTCAATACTTACCGGCATCTCGACTTTAGCATCCTTCCAAGGCTCCAACTCCGAAATCGAAATGCTGGCATCTCGGTCTTCATCGTCGAGGTAACTATATCTTGAATTGAAGCCATTTGGTGTTGATATAGTATTTTGCGCTAGCTCTAGCTCTGATTCTGTTTCATTACTATTGAAGTTTGTCGGGATATAATAATCCGTACCACTGATCCTTAAGTGGCATTCCTCATCTTTAAGTTCATTGTGCAAGTAATCATTTGATTCCTTGATACCATTAGAGTTGTGGGTTCGCATAAAGTCATCCATTAATAATGCCTCAACTTCAATTCCACTCTCTTTATTCGAACTGCAACCTGTTCTGCTGGCTCTGGCTGCTGTTTCGTTGTCCTTTGCTATATATCCCACATCCTCCTCCATAGTAACTCGATAAAGATGGTGTTTCTCTGTCGAAATACCCTTAATGAATTCCTTTGATTCTTCAATAGGTTCTACTGCAGGGGACTCATAAGTAGTACTTGATTCCTTTTTAGCTCCTTCGTCATTCAAATCTGATGTTGAAGTAGACTCGATTGAACATATCTCAATGGTGGATGAAGCAGACACTTTGTTACCAACCGATTCCTTGGAATGCTCGTCGGGGAAATTGAGGCGAGCACGAGTACCATGCATAGCCTTGGCTGCTGCATCATAAGCAAGAGCTGCATCAATGGCACTAGAGAACGTTCCAAGCCAAAGCCTATTGTTGTTCCCTTTACTCGCTAGACAACCACTGTTGATTGGTTGCCGAATTTCCGCCACCCACTTCCCCCATATCCTTTGCCTTACACCTCTAAACTTGCATCTGGTATTCTCGGGCCCTCCTTTCCCTCTCATACACCCTTTCTTAGAACCTTTTGCAGGAACCTTGGGAACCCTTTCGAGGCCATCTTCTTCACCAAATCGAAGTTGGTTGTCGTTGTTGTACTTCCTCCACTTTTCAATGGTGTCCTCCACTGATTCACGTCCATTCCTTCTTGCCCGTGGCTTCTTATTTCTTCTAGCTCTAAAACTATCCTCCATATCAGAAGAACCGCGCTTTACTTCCATTTGCTAACTCGTACTTGATTCAACAAGTGAACAAAATGAGGAACGAAAGTATGTGTGTATATATACTAGGTACTAGTAATTTAATGAAGAAAAGAAAAAAAAACAATAGCAGAAAATTTAGCAACAGGCAAGAGCAGGGGTTTGGGTTTGGGTTTGTCCTGGAATCATGAGAAATGAACATGTTGACGTTGTAATCTATTTGTGGTTAGGGTTAGCTGATGATTTCTTGGAAACGAAGGAAAAAAACACCTGTAAGCAGGGTCGGGAAACACTTGGTTTTATTTATTTATTTTTAATGAACTATATAAATGATCTCTAATTAAATATAAATATTTTGTTTAATTTTTTAATTATTAAAAATTACAAAATAATTATTTATTTATAAAATATTAATTTATCGAGTCTCCAAATAATTAAAAAATATATAATAATCACATAATTATTCGTATGTTTTAAATTTATTATTTTTCATTGAAAAAAATTTAATATTATGAACTTGACATTAATATATTAACTAAGATATGATAAAATCTAATTTCATAACTGTTTAATTTGTATATTTATTTAAGATTTAAAGATTAGATTTTATTATATCATAATAAGAAAGTTAATGTATAGCTCATACAAACGTTAATTTATAATAAAAATAAAAAAAATTAAATCATATAAATAATTAGATGATCATTTTATAATTTTTAAAAATAAAAAATTTAACAATCCTAAAATGAATAAAAAAAATAGGAGGTGGCATATTGTGTACGGAATAAAAAATAGGGATAGAAGTGGTGGACAAAACCTAGCAAACGTAGGTGAGTTCCCATCCTCCATCGTTATCTTGGCGTAGAAGACGTGTGTTTTGATTAGAACTTTTGATTGTGGCGGCTACTTTTTTTATGTTGCATTTATTTTGGATACTTTGGACCGATGGGCATTACTCTTCTTTTCCTTTCCCGGGAGGTAGTCTTGCCCAAGATAACGTCATTCTCAACCAAATATATCCTTCATCTCGCACATTAATTACACAAATAATATAATAATATTTTGGCTTCAGTTGCTCCATAATTCCATTGAATTATTAGATAACCTACACTTGATTAAAATCTACGGAGAGAAGGCCTTAATATAAAATAAGTATTTAAATTAATTCTAAATATTTAATTTTTTTATTAAAAGTAGATGTTTAACTTTTTTAACGTTATATTTTTAAATATATAAATTATAACAATAGTTAAATTTAATAATTATTATTTGACACCGTAACACGTAACGAGTTTATAAAAGTTTATATTTAAGTAATGCCTACTAAATACCCCTCAATTCACAAACGATAAAAACAGTGCAGAAGCAAGAAGCTTAAAGGAGTTCTTTATGTTAAGAAATAAACTGAGTAACAAGTAATTTCTCTATAACCAGATTAGTGAGAATGTAAAATAAAAGCGGAAAAATAATACCCGAAATTGATAACGGAGTTCAGCCAATTGTGCTTACGTCTCCGGACTGCTGCAGATCTTTTACTATGAGAAAAAATTTACAGGTGTTTACAAAACACTCACTACTCACAAGAAAGCTCTCTAGTATTGGGAGAAAGAAATGATTTTTGGGATGGTTTTGAAGCTAAATGAGCTAGGGTATTTATAGTTAAAACTTAAGGACTTAATCTTGTAAATACCCTAAAACCTAGGGATTAATTGTGATTATCCCATTATCATTTTTCAACAAACATCTACCAAACTTTGAAAAACTATTTTTCAAAGAAACATTTACCAAACTTTGAAAAACTATTTTTCAAAGAAACATTTACCAAACTTTGAAAACCATTTTCAAAGAAACATTTACCAAACTTTGAAAACCATTTTTTCAAAGTTGGTTACCAAACTTGAAAACAATTTTAATACTTTCAACAATCTCCCACTTGAAGACTGATTTTAATTTGTCTTCACACCTAGATCAATGCAACATCTTTTCTAGTCTTGTTACTCTAGCATGCCAACTGAAGTTGAACACAACTTCAGTTTGTCTGTAGTCACCGTCTTTGTCAACATATCTGCCGGATTTTGAGCTCCACTGATCTTTTCAAGTTTCAAAATCTCATCTTCCAGAAGAGACCGGATAAAATGATATCGCAATTGTATGTGCTTTGTCCTGGAATGAAAAGACAGATTCTTTGCTAGATGTATAGCACTTTGACTGTCGCAATACAAGACATTGTTTTCTTGTTTCTTGCCTAACTCTTCCAAGAAACTTTGGAGCCAAACCATCTCCTTGCTAGCTTCCGTAACAGCGACATATTCTGCTTCAGTTATGGAGAGAGCAACTATCTTCTGTAGTTGAGAAACCCAACTCACTGCGGTTCCTCCTAGAGTATAGACATACCCTGTAGTGCTCATTCTGATGTCAATATTTCCGGCTAAGTCAGCATCTACATAGCCTGTCAGTATCGTATCTCCACCTTTGAAACAAAGTGCTTTGTTTATGGTACCCCGCATATATCTGAGGATCCATTTGACTGCTTCCCAGTGTACCTTGCCCGGATTATTCATGTACCTGCTAACAGCTCCCACTGCTTGAGCAATATCTGATCTGGTACAAACCATGGCATACATCAGACTTCCAATCACTGAGGCGTACGACACCTTCACCATGTGTGCACGTTCTTCCTCCGTCTTTGGTGACTGTTCTTTGGAGAGTCTGAAATGAACACCTAAAGGTGTACTTACTGGTTTAGCATCTTGCATGTTGAACCTGGAGAGTACTTTGTTGATATACTCAGCCTGTGATAATATCAAAGTCCCTGACTTTGTGTCTCTCTTGATCCTCATCCCAAGAATTTGCTTTGCAGCGCCCATATCCTTCATAGCAAACTGCTTTGACAATTTTTGCTTCAAGTTTATAATCTTTTGCATGTCTGAGCCTGCAACGAGCATGTCATCAACGTACAACAATAAAATAATGAAGCTATTTTCGAACCTCTTGATGTAGCAACAATGATCTGCTTGGCATCTGGTAAAACCACTGCTACTCATGAAACTATCGAACTTCTTGTACCACTGTCTAGGAGCTTGTTTTAAACCATACAAGCTCTTCTTCAACCTGCATACCAGGTTTTTCTTGTCTGCTTCTATGAAGCCTTCTGGCTGCCTCATATAGATTTCTTCCTCCAAATCACCATGAAGGAAAGCTGTCTTTACATCTAACTGCTCAAGATGTAAATTCTCTGCAGCTACAATTTTCAACACCAGTCTGATTGTAGACAGTTTCACGACTGGAGAGAAAATTTCATTCTAGTCAATACCTTCTTTTTGCTGAAAACCTTTGACAACCAATCTCACTTTGTAGCGTTTGCTCCCATCGTGCTCTTCTTTGATCCTGTAAATCCACTTGTTGTGAAGCGCTTTCTTGCCTGGTGGTAATTCAGCTAATTCTCACGTCTGATTTGACAAAAGCGAGTCCATCTCATCTTTCATGGAAGACTCCCACTTGACTGAATCCTCCACTTGCATTGATTCATCATAGCACTCTGGTTCACCATTGTCAGTCAGCAACAAGTAGTGCAAAGAAGGAGAATACCGTTGGGTTGGTTTAGGAATTCTGGAGGAGCGTCTCAGTTCTGGTGTGCCTGGTTCTTCCTCTTGAACTGCTTCAGGACTGATCTGAACATCATTTCCAGAAATCTCCTCGAACTCAGCAAATTCCTTTGTTTCAGCTTCGGTATTACTTGATTCTGCGGTTGACCTGTCTTTATACATCACATTTTCATTGAAAATGACGTCTCTGCTTCTAATGATCTTCCGATTTTCGTAGTCCCAAAACCGGTAACCAAACTCATCACCACCGTAACCAACAAATACGTATTTGTTGGACTTGGCATCAAGTTTACTTCTTTCAGCAGAGTTTATGTGTACATAAGAAATACAACCAAACACTCTTAAGTGTGAAAGGTTTATTTCTTTCTTACTCCAAGCTTCCTCTGGTATTCCGCCATCCAAAGGAACTGAGGGCCCACGGTTGATCATATAAGCTGCAGTGTTGATAGCTTCAACCCATAGAAATTTGGGCAATCCGGCATGTATCCTCATGCTTCTGGCATGTTCATTCAGAGTTCTGTTCATGCGCTCTGCTACGCCATTCTGCTGCGGTATGGGAACTGTTATCTCCATCTTGATCCCATTGTTTGCGCAGAAATCTCTGAATGTACTATCTCTGTACTCTCCTCCATTGTCAGACCTCAACCGCTTGACTTTTAAACCAGTCTCATTTTCCACCATGGCCTTCCATTTTCTGAAGGTATCGAAGACTTCTGATTTCTTCTTCAGAAAATAAACCCACACCTTCCTTGTTGAATCATCGATGAAGGTGACATAATGTAGTGAGCCTGCAAGAGATGGAACTGGGGATGGTCCCCATACATCAGTATAAACCAATTCTAACCTTTCTGCCTTGGGTGTCTTGCCAATCTTTGCAAAACTGACTTTCTTTTGTTTGCCAAATATGCAATCCTCGCATAGTTCGACATCTACATTCTTTAGATCCGACAGCTTCCCTTTTGACAGAAGTATCTTCATTCCTTTCTCGCTCATATGGCCAAGCCTTTGGTGCCATAGGTTTGATTTTCCATCAATATCTGCTACTGCAATGATATTCTCTAAATTTGAGGTTACATAGAGAGTACCAGTCTTCTTACCACGAGCAATTACGAGTGCTCATTTGGTAATCTTCTATTTACAACCTGAAAAGGTTGTACTGTATCATTCTCCATCAAGCTGTCCTACAGAAATCAAATTTCTTTTGAGACCAGGAATATGTCTCACTCCTGTCAGCTTCCATGTGGTCTGGTTTGGCAGCTTTAGTCGGATGTCTCCTTTTCCGACGATCTTCAAGGTTTCATCATCAGCAAGATGAACCTTCCCAAAATCACCACTAACATAGTTCTCCATGATTTCTTGGCATGGCGTGGAGTGGAAAGATGCCCCTGAATCCAAAATCCATGATTCAATCGGGCTGTTGACACTTAAAATCATAGCATCACCTGTCTCCTCCGTCATATTGGCAGATTCCTATGCGCCGGTATTTTTCTTCGGTGCTCGGCAATCTCTTTTGAAGTGGCCCTTCTTGCCGCAATTATAACAGGTAAAATCTTTATTTCCTATTCTTGATTTACCCCTTCTGGATTTCGATTTGCCACGATTTGAATTTCTTTCTGAAGTTCTCCCTCTGGAATCTGTGTGCAAGGCTGAGGAGGTTGATGCTTCACCCGATTCTCTCCGTTGAATTTCTTCGCTCAGTACCAGATCCCGAACATCGTCGAATTTTAATTTGTTGTTTCCCGACGAACTGCTGACTGCTGTAACAGTAGCATTCCAACTGTCTGGTAAAGATGATAAGAGAATTAAAGCTCGAACTTCATCATCAAATTCAATTTCCACTGAACTCAACTGGGTTGTGATTGTGTTGAGTTCATTTAGGTGTTTTGCCACCGATGCCCCTTCCGTCATCCGCAAATTAAATAATTGCCTCATCAAATGAACTTTGTTTGAGGTCGATGGCTTCTCATACATACTGGAGAGAGCCGTCATAAGACCCGCCGTGGTCTTTTCTTTTGCTATGTTGAAAGCAACATTGCGGGATAACGTCAGTCGGATAACTCCGAGGGCTTGTCTGTCGAGAAGAGCCCAGTCTTCATTCTTCATGCCCTCTGGTTGTTTTCCTAAGAGGGGTTGATATAGATTTTTCTGGTATAGAAAATCTTCAATTTGCATCTTCCAAAATCCAAAGTCCGCACCATCGAACTTTTCAATTTTCAACTTCCTTTCGTCTGCAGCCATCGTTCCCACTCGAATATGGCTTCGTTTGGATCGTTTCTGATAATTTCTGCGAACCGCCGTGTATTAGAACACATTCGTCGACAAACTCGTATCGTCGACCGAATTTCACTATTCACGAAATTCACTATTTACGTGAATAGTAACCCGAATAGTAACCTCGAAAAAATTGACAGAATTCACAACCAAAAGCTCTGATGCCAGTTGTTAGGAAATAAACCGAGTAACAAGTAATTTCCCTATAACCAGATTAGTGAGAATGCAAAATAAAAGCGGAAAAATAATACCCGAAATTGATAACGGAGTTCAGCCAATTGTGCTTACGTCTCCGGACTGCTGCAGATCTTTTACTAAGAGAGAAAATTTATAGGTGTTTACAAAACACTCACTACTCACAAGAAAGCTCTCTAGTATTGGGAGAAAGAAATGATTTTTGGGATGGTTTTGAAGCTAAATGAGCTAGGGTATTTATAGTTGAAACTTAAGGACTTAATCTTGTAAATACCCTAAAACCTAGGGATTAATTGTGATTATCCCATTATCATTTTTCAACAAACATCTACCAAACTCTATTCTGCTATCCCTAGGGCTAAGTTCACTTCAAAGATAAACAGAAGAAAACAGGTTTAGCCAAGGACTTTGTTAAACTTCCGGAGATCATCTTCGGATGCCACCAGTTACCTTCTTATAAATACTTCTTTTCACTTAAATCTTCAATAATCTTTTAAATCAACTATAGTATATGAACAAAGTTTTCAAATAAAATGATCAAAATAAAATTTAAAGCTTGACCACACTATCTTTTTAATCTAATTAGAATATAACTGATTGATAATATCTTAATTGATACTAAAATGGGGCTGGCTCCCTACAACCCCAATTATATTTTATCCTTGTTTTCATAACACATCTTTTTTTCTTTAACACTAGCCAACAGTTGTTCGCTAAACGATTGTTACTCTAGCCAACGCGGACGTACGTGTATATTTTAGAGTGGGACACGTTTAAAATCTGAAATTTTTTATATTAATTGTTTATTTAACTTAACTGACATGCTTATCTTAAAAATATATTTATAGACCCGTCACTGATTCTATCTAAACTAAAAGAACTGAACCGTCAACTACAAACGAATCAAACTTGTTCCCTTAACAAACCTAAAACCAATACACATTATCATGATAATCGAGTTTTAGCCATATCAAGTGATGCAAAAACAAGAAACATGATTAAATGGCATGGTATTCAAAAATAAAAAACAGGAACCAATTATTCCGCCCCAGCAGACCTAGCAACTTTGTATCGTAACCTCCTATTCTGATTTTCCTGCCTAACAATTGATTTACAACAACATAAAACGGGGGTAATAACCTCACCTGTTCAGGAGCCTTAGCTGAGCTGGCTTCGACGAGTCTGCCCAAGCTTTCGATTTCAGAAAGCATTTTCTCATATAAATCCTCTAATCCTGCCGAATAATTAACGGTTTCCGGCCCGACCAACCGGTTCAATCTCCCAATTTGCATACCCTCGGCGCACTTATCCAACTCCGATTGATGCTTTGCTTCTTGTTTCATTCCAAATAAATTTCCTCATTTCTGAATTCATTGATCGCCGTTAAGCTCCTTAACTCGCAGCTCAAAAATGGCAGCGTAAACGCACCCTAATGCCCACTAAACACAGGTTCAATGTTGACTATATCGATTGACAACGGATTAAAACAGAGATTCGTTTATTGGAATTGGAACGCACAAAGTGAAGGAAAATTGAAGGGGTGGAAAAGGGAATTGATGGTTTGGGAGACGGATATTGAGGTTAGAGGAGAGGGAAAGGATGACGGAGGATTCACGCATGGAAGGACGTAGAAGGGTTTTCCGGCGAAAGGAGTATTAGATAAAAAATAGAGGGAAGAGTGCAGTGTTTTGAAAATCAAACCGGATAGGTCGGTTCAACCGGAAACCGTTGTTTGGTCTGGTTTATTCTACATCGGTTATATCGTTACTAGTGAATCGGAAGGAACCGTTGAACCGGCAGTGAACCGTCCGAACCGTGAATCGGTTGAAAACCGTTTATGTTTTTTTTTAAAAAAAAAAATTAAATCAAACGACGTCATTTGTTAAATGAGCCGAGTCGAACTCGAAAACTTTAAAAGTAAGCTCAACTCGACTCAAAAACTCACGAGCTAAAAATTATCAAGTTCAACTCGAACTTGAAATATAATATTGAAACTTGAACTCCAAAAAACTCGAACTCAAAAAAAAATTAGAAGCTTGATTGAAGCCTGAAATTTGAGCTCAATTGAAACGAAAGAATAGTTCGCTCTGTGCTCACCAAAAGGCTTTATGATTTTGAATGTCAAATTACCTCTATTTTTTATAGAAGTCAGTTGGGATGCTCTTCTATGTTTCTTAGTCATGTGAGATTGTTTTGTTTTCATATTTTTACTCTTTAGACTTTTGTGATGCTCTTCTATGTTTTTTAGCCATGTGAGATTTAAAAAAAAATTAAACCAAACGGCATCGTTTGTTATGATTTTTTTAACCCCAAATTTATTTTTTGATTATAGTTATATAATTATATTTATTATTTAATATGTTTTAACTTAAATATTAAGTTATAGTTGATTTGAATCATTTTGTTTCACTTGATTTTATAGTTTTTAACTTATATATGTTATAATTTACTTTGAATATGACTTGTGATATACAAAACTATTTTTAATTAAATATTTTTTTATATTTTTATTTAATTTTTAAATAATTAATTAATTATGACGTCGTCCGATTCTTTCGATCGATCTGACCGATTTGACTGATTGAACCAATGAACTGATAGCACAATCAATTCGCTGACCGATCCGATTCTGATAACCATGAAAGAATGGGCCGTTCATATATATATATATTAGTACGGCTGGTAATGTATTACTTTTTAGGACATTATGTATATGTTAGAGCTTTTTGTACTGTTGGGTTTGAGGGAGGTTCTGTATATAAGGCTAATTTATGGTGTGATCAGTTCAATAAATAATTGATAGGATTAAAATATTATTTAATTTTAAATTAAAATGTTAAAAAGTTAGATATTTAGTATGAAAAAAAATTATAATCTGAAATGTTATATGAGTTTTTCAATTGAATTTTTTTTCAAGATAATGTTAATTTTTGTACGTTTTAATTTAAAAAATTATCTGATCTATATGATTTATTATGAACATAATATTTTATATTCTAACCTAAATGATTATTTTGTCCAACATAAAAAGTTACATATTTGGTAAGAATTTCAATTATAACAGAAAAATGTTATACGAGTTTCTCAACTAAAAAAACTTAACATTGATGGTAACATTTTAATTCTTAACGTGAAAAATTATATGATCTACGTAATTATTATGGGAAAAGTAACATTTTCAGACCGAAAATGTTACTATACCCAACCTAAAAAGATACATATTCGATAAAAAAATTAGTTACATCCTAGAATATTACATGAGTTTCTTAATTGAAAAAAAAAAAGCCTTTAACATTGATGGTGACATTTTACATTTTAACATGAAAAGTTATCAAAGCTACATGACTTATTATGAAGAACATGATATTTTAAATTTCAATTTAAAATAATATCGTCTCCCCTCTAAAAGTTACGTATTATGTAAGATTTTTTATTAAAATCTAAAATGTTACACGAGTTTCTTAATTGAAAAGAACTTAACACTAATAGTAACATTTTACGTTTAACCTAAAAAGTTTTTCAATTTATATGATTTATTATGGAGAATATAACATTTTCGGTTCTAACCTAAAATACTATCATATCCAATATAAAAAGTTACATATTCGGTAAGAATTTAGGCTATAACCTAAAATATTACATGAGTTTCTCAATTGGAAAAAAACTAACATTGATGGCAACATTTTACGTTTTAACCTAAAAAGTTATTTGATCTAAATGATTTATTATGAATAATGTAACATTTTCAGTTTCAACTTAAAATATTTCCCTGTCTAACCTAAAAAAAGTTACATATTCAGTAAGAATTCTTATTACAACCTAAAATATACATGAGTTTACATTGATGGTAACATTTTACGTTTTAACATGAAAATTTATTCGATTTACATTATTTATTATGGAGAATATAAAATATGTCATCAAATAACTTGTCGTTAACATTTAACAGAAAATGTAACGTGGTAGTTAAAATTTTTAATATAATTCCATATTTAGTTCATCTTACCTATGTATTTTATCAATTTGATCCTCTCCCCCATTCCCTTTAAAACCCCCAAAAGAGAACATTTTTTTCTAAATTCACAGTTGAGTTCTCTTTCAATAGAAATGGGAGGCGCTCATAGTCGCAAGGATCTTATTTCAGGCTCAGACGAGGAGTATGAAGAAGAACATTACCAAGACTTGAAAGACGAAACTCTGGAGATCAACGTAGGGTTTATTTCGTGGCCAAGGGTGTTTGAGCTATGAAGATTTTTAGTGATGAAGAGTATAGGAATTTGTTACACGTTTAATGACTGTTTGTTTGAGAATGAGTCAAATGATGCTAACAAGGTCAATGTTTACGGTAAATATTTTTGGATAAAGTCTACAAAGGTCCCTCGACTATATGATACTGTCTTATTGAGTATCGACTATTAAAAGTTATAAAATGGTCACCCGACTACTCATTATGTTCCAAACTCGTCTTTTCCGTTAAAAAATTAACGACAGTGTGAGCTAAACGTTAACTTGCTGATTGAGATATGATAAAATCTGATCTCATAATCTCAAACGATTATCATATCTCAATCAACATGTTAACGTCCAGTTCAGACGACCATTAATTTTTTAACGAAAAAAAAAGAGTTTGGAATATAATGAATAGTCGAGTGATCATTTTGTAAATTTTAATAGTCGAAGGACTCAACAAAGCAATATCTTATAGTCGGGGGACCATTTATATACTTGACCCAAAATTTTATTGGTGGGCCAAGCCTGAAGCAGCTGACGATTCCATTTGAAAAGACGATGAGGATGCTTCTTTCAGTAGTACTCGATCTACAAACACAGTGAGGTCAAATCAGGATCTCGGGAAGGAGTTTAGGAGTTGACTAATGGAGGGTAAATAAAAAACTCAACCATCAAATTGCAAGTATTTTGGTAAAATTAAGAGCAAAATGATAGAATATATAAGTAACAGTGATTAAATTTGAAATTATATCAAAACTTTTAATTACCACATCACCTTCTTCGTTAAATGTTAACGACATGTGACTTAATTGTCACACTTAAATAGATAAGTGGTATGATTGACAAAATTTTAAAATCAGTAGTCAAAATAAAAAGATGTAATAGTTAAGTGGTCATATGAATAATTTTTTTTTATTTACTCGTTTGAACAGAATAAAATATATTTTTTATTTTATAAATTAGTCCATTCAATTCAAAGAGTTGGTAACATGGTAAAGATTTTAAAGGTTGTTTTCCTTTCACGTCTCTTAGGGTATTCTCTTTCTTCTCTCGAGCTGGTTAGCTTTTTTTTTCTCTAAATAAAAAAGAAGATAAAGCTTTACAACTTTAAAAAACAGCCCTGCTGGGGCTATTTGAATCTCGAGCTAAAACTTCATTGATGAAGGACGGGGTAGAGCTGACAAAGTAATGATCGGGTCCTTGGCAAAGAGAATATTTTTCAAGCAAATCTGCAGCAGAGTTGGCTTCATGGAGAATGAGAATAAAGTCTACGAGCTAAGCGCAGTATTAATTGCCAACTGTTGGTATTCTTATTATTTTCATCTATTTTCTTATACATATTTTTTTTTTATAATTTTTAATAATTTTATCTTCATCGCACAATTTCATTTGATTTTATGACACATTATTCTTTGTCTTTTGGCACACTTTTAATCTTCTCTATCAGTCACTTGATCGTTCTTTTTTGTTTAATTTTTTTTCAGGGATAAATTTGACATCGTCTCTATTGATCAAGATGAAACTTTATTTGTTATCACATTGATTTGCTCTGCTTTGGACCCTCGATTGAATTTGAATATGCGGTTTGTGTTTAGAGATAGTTTTATTATACGCTCGACTCTGATGTTTTTATCACTCTTTTATCTATTCACATATTTATTTAATTATCTTAACTGTTTTTATTTCAGTAGTTTAATCCTCTATTGTATTTTTATCACCTTTTATATATTCACATATTTATTTAGTTATCTTTTAACTGTTTTTATTTGCATTAAAAAATTCAATGAGTTGGTGAATTAAAGTAATATTTTATACATATAAACCACATTGACCAATTGTACAAGTAATTTACCTTTGAAGATTAAGCATGGAGCCATTAAGAATAAGATGCTAAACCATCGTGCAGTGCAATTAGGAAGAGAAATTTTTTCGTGGACCCTATCCACCACATCATTAATGGTCTCAGTCAATTAAAAAATTTCACATTAATCTTTTTTTTATGTCATTTACCTATAAAGATTTTATTTTCCAAATCAATTTCTTCATTAATACATATTAAATTTAACTTAAATTTAAGAACTATTTTTAGAATCTTCGTTAATGCATTTTTTAAAAAGGAATATCTCTGTTTATGAAGTTCTTTTACTTTCTGTTAATCCAAGTTAGAAATCGGAAAACAAGATTAAAAGAACAAAAGTTTAAGAATTCATCAGTGACGTCGCCTCGGCCTTGTATTTTCAGAGTGCCTAATTATCTTCGTTAGGTCACTTGAGAGCAATGGAAGAGCCAAAAGCTTGGCCTTCTTCTACAACTTGTTGAAGAAACATAGGAGATTAATGTTTCAGAATAACAAGCTAGAAAATGCTATGGACAACCTTTAAGCCTTCACTCAGATGATTTCATCAAAATGTTGCTCGTCGATGATGCTTTGTTGTTTAGCTGATGTGCTTGTATTTACAGGAGGATACAGATTTGTTCGAGTGTTACCCTAACGGCTTCTTTCTTGCTTTAGTTTAAGACATTTTGTTACTCCAAAATCAACTTCCATTCTTCGTTATCTATTTGCCATGATTGAGCCCTGAGTTGGTTGAGGTGCATTCATGTACGCGATTTTCATATATACTTCCATAGAGTACCATGAAAGGGGTGTCCCAAAAACGACCTCAAGTCCGTCGGATCAGGAATCAATCACTTGCTAGACTTTACATATCACCATTGCTTTCATCCTTCAAGTTTAGAAATAAAGGTCTTCGAGGAAACACAGAATTCTGATATGAACCTTATACGTTGTGCCTTGAAACTCAAAGAAGATGGGATGGAATTCAAGACAATAGAGGGAAATAGCATGTTCGATATAAGGCTCGAAAATAACATCTTATATATCCCTAAACTCATCATCGATGTGTTGGGGAAAACGGGTTATTTCCCACATGAACGTTGTTTTAAAATTGACCTAAAATGTCAAGATTAAAACCACCAAAGGTTGCACAACGGATAAACCTGTCAAACTATTTAATATTGAAACACAATGGAAAAGAACCGAATAAAAAACAATAAAGGAGAGAACACACCAAATTTACGAGGTTCGACGAGAATATCGTCTACTCCTCGGGCACCACACCGGATGATAACTTCACTATATCGCCAATATTACAACAAATGGAATTCTTTGGAATTCCCAAAGTGGGAGAATGAAGAATATAAGAGGAAGAAAGAACTTGTTTTTGGGATGATTTCTAATGGAAATACTTAGGCCTATTTATAGTTGAGTTTCAAGAACAATATGTTCAAAGTTTGGCCACCTACCAAAGAATTTTCCAATATGTACAAGTTAGCCACCAAATATGAAATTCGCATGTTCAAAGTTTGGCCACCAACCAAGATGAAATTTCCAATAAGTTGGCCACCAACCAAGATGAAATTTCCAACTTGTCAACTTAATTTCTAGACAAATCTAACAAATCTCCACCTTGGCTTGAAATTACCAAGCCTACTCAACTTCTTCAACTCCCCAAATTTGTAGTGCCTCTAATTGCGCTCACAAGCGCCACACACCCGAAGGTGTTCATACTTTCAGGATGTTAATCAAGTTCAAACAATGATTGAACTTGATTACTGTTACCACCTTGGTCATCATATCTGCAGGATTTTCTGATGTCGCAATTTTCTGAAGTAGAATCTTTCCTTCTTCAAAGATCTCCCGCAAAAAGTGATACCTCACGTCGATATGCTTAGTCTTTGAATGGTAGACTTGATTTTTCGCTAAGTGAATAGCGCTCTGACTGACACAATAGAGACTAATGTGACTTTGAACAACTCCCAAGTCTTCCATCAACCCGTTAAGCCAAATTGTTTCCTTTACAGCCTCTGAAACTGCCATGTATTCTGCCTCTGTAGTAGATAAGGCCACCGTAGATTGCAATGTAGACTTCCAACTTACTGGGGCTTTAGCAAGAGTAAACAAATACCCAGTAGTTGATCGACGCTTATCCAAATCACCAGCATAATCGGAATCAACATATCCAACCATACACTGACCAAGTGCTTCATCCTGTTCAAAAACTAAACCAACATCCACAGTTTGTTGGAGATACCGTAGAATCCATTTCACAGCTTGCCAATGTCCTTCTCCAGGATCATGCATGTACCTGCTCACAACTCCAACTGCTTGTGAAATGTCAGGACGCGTACACACCATTGCATACATCAAGCTCCCAACTGCATTAGCATATGGAACTTTTGCCATATACAATCGTTCTTCGTTAGTTTTAGGAGATAATTGAGAACTAAGTTTCAAATGAGAAGCCAATGGGATACTTACATGTTTGGTATTTTCATTCATGCCAAAACATTGTAATACCTTTCTCAGATACTGCTTCTGTGTTAAACAAAGCTTCCCTCTCTGTCTATCTCTGCTTATCTCCATACCAAGAATCTTCTTGGCCTCACCTAGATCTTTTATCTTAAACTCTTGATTCAACTGAGCCTTTAATTTGTCTATCTCCTTTTGACTCTTCGAAGCGATCAACATATCGTCAACGTACAAGAGAAGATAAATGAAAGATCCATCTTTAAGCTTTTGCAAATACACACAATGATCATATTTGCTTCTAGTATACTTTTGCCTCCTCATAAAGCTATCAAATCGCTTGTACCACTGCCTCGGAGATTGCTTCAATCCATATAGCGATTTGTTCAGCTTACAAACCCATTTCTCACAACCACCATCTTTGTATCCTTCTGGCTGTGTCATATAGATCTCCTCTTCTAAATCACCGTGCAAGAAAGCCTTCTTTACATCAAGTTGAGCTAGCTCCAAATTCAACTGTGCTACCAAGGCCAACAATATTCTAATGGAGGAATGCTTCACAACAGGGAAAAATACTTCATTGTAGTCAATTCCCTCCTTTTGAGCGTAGCCTTTAGCTACCAACCGTGCCTTGAACATCTTTCTTGTTATGAGATCCATCTTTCTTTACAAATACCCACTTGCATCCAATGGGTCTTTTACCTTTCGGTAATTGTGCCAGTTTCCAAGTGTCGTTCTTTTGGAGAGATTACATTTCTTCATCCATGGCACTTTTCCACTTATCACTTTCCAAGCTTTGTGTTGCTTCTTGGTAAGTGATAGGGATATCATCATCAACAACTGAAAGAGCATAGGCCACCATATCAATAAATCGAGCAGGTCTACGAATTTCTCTCCTTGGCCTTGTAACTGCAAGTTTTTCTGGTGTCTCTAATGGTTCTTGGGTTTGAACCTCTTCATCTTCTGATTCTTCTATTGGAGTTGAAGAATTAGCTGCATCAACTTCTGGGATCATCATTTGCTGAAACTCCACCTGTTTTGGAGTATGCTCCACCTGCTGTTGAGTACTACTTGTCTGGACAGCTTCACTTGTTACCTTCTTTACTAGGGCAGATTCATCAAAGGTAACATCTTTGCTACAAATTATCTTCTTGGTGTCTAAACACCAAAGGCGGAATCCCTTCACTCCATGGGTGATTCCCATAAAGAGAGCCTTCTTTGCTCTCGGATCAAGCTTGGATTCCTTCACATGATAATAAGCAGTGGATCCAAATACATGTAAGGAATCATAATCAGTAACAGGTTTTCCAGACCATACCTCCAATGGTGTTTTTCCTCCTATCGCTGATGATGGCAAACGATTAATGAGATGGCCAGCATATGTCACAGCCTCAGCCCAAAATGCATTGCCTAACCCAGCATTAGACAACATACATCGAACTTTCTCCAATAGTGTTCGATTCATACGCTCTGCCACCCCATTCTGTTGTGGTGTATGTCTAACAGTGAAGTGTCGAACAATACCATACTCATGGCAAACGTCAAAGAATGGGTCACTTTTATATTCCCCTCCATTGTCCGTCCTAAGACGTTTGATCTTTCTACCAGTCTGGTTCTCGATCATATTTTTCCATTTCAGGAAAATTTGAAGCACTTCATCTTTAGACTTCATCGGATACACCCAAACTCTTCTGGAAAAGTCATCTACAAAAGTTAAAAAATAATGGTTTCCTCCCAAAGACGATGTCTTTGAAGGACCCCATACATCTGAGTGAATATAATCTACAATACCTTTTGTATTATGTATAGTGGTGCCAAACTTCACTCTCTTCTGCTTTCCCAGAACACAATGCTCGCAAAAGTTCAATTTGCAAGCCTTTTCACCTTTCAACAATCCTTTCTTTGCCAGAATTTGCAACGATTTCTCTCCAGCATGTCCCAATCGCATATGCCACAACTGGGTTGCGCCCAAATCATCACCTCTGGAAGCTGCTGCAACTGCTCCAATAATTGTACTACCTTGGTAGTAATACAAATTATTTTTCCTGATGCCCTTCATTATCACAAGTACGCCATATGTGACTTTTAAAACTCCATCTCTCATAGTGACTACTGAGCCTTTGGATTCTAAGGCTCCCAACGAGATAAGATTTTTCTTCAAACTGGGCACATATCGGACATCCGTCAGAACTTTGGTTGATCCATCTTGATTCTTCAATCGAATTGAACCTATCCCAACAGTTTTACAGGCATTGTCATTGCCCATATAAACAACTCATGCATTTAGTTCCACTAAATCGGAGAACCACTCCCGATTAGGGGACATATGATAGGTGCAACCCGAATCTAATATCCACTCATCGAAATGGAATGTTGGTGATGAAGCAACCAATGATATGTCAGAGTAATGTGCATCATGCTCTGCAACACATACATCTGGAGCAGCTTTTCCTTTTTTCTTCAGCTTTGGACAATCTTTCTTCCAATGGCCTTTCTCATGACAAAAGGCACATTCATCATTTCCCAGTCTGGACTTCGACTTTGATCTCCCTCTCCACTTTGGCTTTTGACTTTTCGAGCGACCTCTTGCCACCATGGCCTCTGCTGCTTCTTACTTGCTCTCCTTCTTGGTTTTCTTCCTGAGTTCATAACTATACAAAGCAGCAGTTACATCTTTAAGGGTAACATTATCCTTACCATGAAGTAACGTTGTCTCAAGGTGCTCAAATTCATCTGGAAGAGATGACAACAACATCAAAGCCAAATCTTCATCTTTGAAGGTTTCATCCATGCCCAATAAGTCTTCCACTAGCTCATTGAACGCAGTGATGTGTTCATTCATATTGGTGCCTGGTTGATAATCAAATCTGAACAATCTTTTCTTCATATGGAGACGATTCTGAGAGCTTTTCTTCAGGAATTTTTCCTCCAAAGCTTTCTACATCTTACTTGCAGAAGTCTCGTTCTTGTAGCCATACTTCTGCTCCCTGGAAAGACAAGATCGAATCGTGTTGCATACCAAACGATTGATTGTTCCCTATTCTTTCTCCTCCATATATTCAGGCTTTTCTTCCTCAATGGCGATGTCTATACCTTGTTGGAATAAAGCGTCTAACACCTCGCCTTGCCACATGCCAAAATGACCGGATCTATCGAACAACTCCACCGAGAAATTTACATATGACATCACCCTCCTCACCGATCCAGATGAAGAGCTTGATGTCTCAACTGATCCGTATTTTGGCATTTTAATTCTAACGAACAATATTCAATATCACGAACTGTATCTTTTCAGCAACGGAACCACCAGGATAACCTCAACTGAAGCTCTGATGCCAATTGTTGGGGAAAACGGGTTATTTCCCACACGAACGTAGTTTTAAAATTGACCTAAAATGTCAAGATTAAAACCACCAAAGGTTGAAAAACGGATAAACCTGTCAAACTATTGAATATTGAAACACAATGGAAAAGAACCGAATAAAAAACAATAAAGGAGAGAACACACCAAATTTACGAGGTTCGACGAGAATATCGTCTACTCCTCGGGCACCACACCGGATGATAACTTCACTATATCGCCAATATTACAACAAATGAAATTCTTTGAAATTCCCAAAGTGGGAGAATGAAGAATACAAGAGGAAGAGAGAACTTGTTTTTGGGATGATTTCTAATGGAAATACTTAGACCTATTTATAGTTGAGTTTCAAGAACAATATGTTCAAAGTTTGGCCACCTACCAAAGAATTTTCCAATGTGTACAAGTTAGCCACCAAATATGAAATTCACATGTTCAAAGTTTGGCCACCAACCAAGATGAAATTTCCAATAAGTTGGCCACCAACCAATATGAAATTTCCAACTTGTCAACTTAATTTCTAGACAAATCTAACACGATGATTATACTGAATCTTTCTTGCGAAATCTCATCACATTCGAGAAACTGTTTGTATCAGATAGAGATCTGCATCATGCCACTGATTACATAATGTTCATAGACATCGTCGTCGATTCACCAAATGAAGACAAAATACTTTGTCAAGATGAAATCTTAGACAACATGTTAGGTGATGATGAAGCAGTAGCAACCATGATTAACATTCTGGGAATATATGTAATGAATCCTCAAAACACCAATTACAGTGAAGTGTCAACTATGGAAACGAGAATTGCAGCAAACCTTGGAACAAATGGATAGATTTTTTTAAAATGCATTGAAAAAGATCCTAAAAATAATCCCTAAATTTAAGTTTGATTTGACATGTATTAATGAAGAAATTGATTTGTGTAAATGATATGGAAAAAAATTGACGTTGAATTTTTAATTTGTTGAGACCATTGATGATGTGGTAGAAATAGTTCATGAAATAATTTCTCAATTAGGAGCGATTAAATATTCCATGACGCTCTAAAAACAGATGGGATAGAAAGAATTCTGGGAAAGTTATGGTTGAATCATAAGATAAAAACAACGACAACATGATTTCTTTGTATTAGCTGTGTCGTAACCGGTTTTCGTCCGGGCACGAAATATTAACTTCATGGGAAAAGTAATGTGAATAAATGGTTTTTAAAATAATTTGGGAGTCGCCATCGGCCTTTTGGGTCAGGTAGGTCGAATACCTAAAAATCAACTTTTAAAAGAGTTTTTAAGAAAACATCAGTTAAAAGATAAACTGATCTGCGTTTAACCAAAAATTCATTTTTTTTATTAATAAAAAGGGATTCGTGGTCGGTTACGTTTAGGGAAGGATTAGCACCCCTACAACGCCCAAAATTGGTACTTTATTAACTATAAATTGTCTCTATTATTAGAAGAAAAAATTTCGAATATATTTAATTCATAATCCTTTTATTTCAAATTTATAATTTTAAGAAAATATATTAATATATATAAATAAGATATTTATTTATTTAGAAATATCAGAAAAGGGCTTCTAGGTACCTTAAGACAGCTCTTTTCTTCTATATTAATAAATAAAAATGTAATAAAACTAAATTATAATTTTTATAATAATTAGTTTTAAAATACCAGAATAGGACATCCAGTTGTATTAAGACTGCCCTTTTCTTTAATATGGAAAATAAATAAACATTATTAAATAAATAATATATATATTTATAATATAGTAAAACAATAATTAAAGTAATGATTTAAAATATATTAAAATAATAAAAATTAAGTTAAAATATAACTAAACAATGACTAAAAATAAATAAAATAATAATAAATGTAAAATTATTTAAAATAATGAACATAACTTGAATCATCATAAAATAAAATTACTAATAGTGTAATTAATCCTTAATTAATTAATTAATCAGTGATTAAAATAAAATTTATCAAAGTTTAAAGGCTCTATCTCGAATAAATAAAAACTTTAAGTGCTAAAATTGTAATTTAGCCTTATTTAATTAATCGGATTAAAATAAATGTTAATAAAATTATAAGGTACTAAATCAGTTATTTACCCTAAATATATATATAAACTGATAATGACTAAAATGTAATAAAATAAAATTGAATGACATAATTAAAAGAATCAAAACTTGCTTTCAGTGACTAATTTGTAATGTTACAAACTCGGAGTGACTGCGGAAAGGGTTTACCCATGATGGAAATTACACGCACACCCCTCCCCCAAAACGACGTCGTTCGGGGAGGGGTTTAAATACCCCGAATGGCCGGCCATACATGCCATCTTCCTCACTCTCTTCTTTCTCTCTTCTCTCAACAAACGAGAGAATTAAAAATTCTCTCTAACTCTCTCAACGGAGAGAATCCCGGCGACCACGGGCCACCGTTCTCTGGTGGCGATCACCGCCGCCGGCCACCGTTAATGGTGGCCGAAAATTTACAAAATCCCCCCAGAAGATAGATCTGAACACCCTAATGTCAGTTCTAGTATCCTTTTTCCCTAAATCTCTTTAGATCGATGTAGATCGAATTTTTTTACCTTCGAAAAATGAGACTCCGGTGACCCTCGGTATTTCTGGCAATGAGCGAGGCTTCAAGGGTAAGTTCCTCTTCTTTTCTTCGTTTCTGTTTTGGTTTACTGCTGGTTGTGAGTTCGTGGCTCGTCTCTGTTGCTCATCTATGTTGCTTATTTCCCGTTCTGTTCGTCTCTCGTTCTCTGTCTATCTCTTATCTCGTTTTTTTTTTGTTTTCTGTTCTGTTTTTTTTTGTCGTTCTCTGCCGTCGTCTTCTTTCTTGCAGGTGTGGTGGCTTTTATAGCCACCACTGAGGCTCTCGTCGGACCGGTTCCAGTGGGGACTTCTGGTGAGTCACCATAGCTATGGCGGTGACTCACCATAGGGCTCGATGTGGGTAGCTTCGTGGCGTTCTGGAGACTTCTTCATGGGAGTCGTGGTAGCAGGGGATCGTCGGCAGCATATGGTTGGGTCACCTGGCAGTGGGAGTGTCGGCAGAGGCGGCGGCTGGGCTTCTGGAAGCATCAGAGGCGGCTGGGGGGCTAGGGTTTAGAAACCCTAGCTGAAACCCCAAATGTTTAGGGTTTCTAGTTGGTCTGGGCCGGTTCTAGTTTGTTTGTAACTGGGCCGGTCCAGTTTTGTAATTATTTATTAAATAATAATAATATATAATATTAATAATAATAATAAATAATAATAATAATAATAATAATTTTAATAATAATAATATATTTAAATGAAAAAATGATGTCTACAGCTGCCCCTCTTTGCTCATCCTGGTGTTAACAAGAATAGAGCAAAGACGAAAAAGACAATAATTTTTTCATTTGGCTTCTTTTGAGCAGGATGGAAATGTTTGAAAACATCATGCACTGAAGGGCTTACAGATGACCCGAAGGTTTTTGAAAACATCAAAAAACTCCCGAAGGTTTTTTTGGAAACATCATGCACTAAAGGGCTTACAGATGACCCGAAGGTTTTTGAAAACATCAAAAAGCTCCCGAAGGCTTTTTGGAAACATCTTGCACTGAAGGGCTTACAGATGACCCGAAGGCTTTGAAAACATCAAAAAGCTCCCGAAGGCTTTTTGGAAACATCATGCACTGAAGGGCTTACAGATGACCCGAAGGCTTTGAAAACATCAAAAGCTCCCGAAGGCTTTTTGGAAACATCATGCACTGAAGGGCTTACAGATGACCCGAAGGCTTTGAAAACATCAAAAAGCTCCCGAAGGCTTTTTGGAAACATCATGCACTGAAGGGCTTACAGATGACCCGAAGGCTTTGAAAACATCAAAAAGCTCCCGAAGGCTTTTTGGAAACATCATGCACTGAAGGGCTTACAGATGACCCGAAGGCTTTGAAAACATCAAAAAGCTCCCGAAGGCTTTTTGGAAACATCATGCACTGAAGGGCTTACAGATGACCCGAAGGCTTTGAAAACATCAAAAAGCTCCCGAAGGCTTTTTGGAAACATCATGCACTGAAGGGCTTACAGATGACCCGAAGGCTTTGAAAACATCAAAAAGCTCCCGAAGGCTTTTTGGAAACATCAAAAAGCTCCCGAAGGCTTTTTGGAAACATCATGCACTGAAGGGCTTATAGACGTGGGAAATAGTTTACTAAGTAAGAAACTATGGAAATCGTTTTCTTACTATTCAACAATTTCTTTTTTCAGAAAATATTGAATGAGAAACTATGGAAATCGTTTTCTCATTATTTTTTTGAAATAATATGTTGATTGGGTAACATGCCCCAATATCAAGATAATTTTCATTCTTGTGGATTGCATCCATCACTTTTTCATATATTTGCATGATTCCTGTATTTGCGGTTTGAATACCTTCTTCTTGTAAGGTATTTCTTACCATGAATCTTCTTGTTATTCCGAAGATCTGTAAAACTTCATGTTTGAATGCACTCAAATGTATCAATGTAATGCAGTGTTTATTGTGCAAATGATGTTCTTATGAATGCATGAATGTTGATGCAATCTTCATTTGACTTCAAAGTGGTGAACTCGATCTTCCTTCAGTTCATCATTTATTGCCAGGGTTACCTCTGGATATCAGTATCGCAACTTATGCTATCAAGCTTGCATTCATGCAGAATCATCTGATCAACTTATATATTTGCTGTCTTCTTTGCTTCATGAAAGTCTTAGAAGAAATGTTTCACTTGTGGAACTCTTGTCGTAGTCAAAACTATGACCTTGATGCCTCATTTTGTTTTGGATAAAACCAACTTTATTTGTTTGGACTTGTGTAGAAATCCCATAAAGTTTTCATCTTTGAAAAGAGAATCTGTCATCTTTAAAAAGAGAATCTATCATCTTTGAAGAGTGTAGATGTAGATATGCCTGACTCAGCAGGGATTAATTAGGAGAGTAGAGTCTGATCTGATTTGACTCTTGAAACATATTACAATGAGGATTTATTCCCATTCCTTTAATGTCTCCACATCTAATTGGATCTCGAACAAAACAACTCAAACCATATCATGTAAAGATGTTTAACAACAACCTATTGTTTGATCTTAGTTGGCTCCACTAGTTTCTTGTTGTCAAAATTTTCAGCTTTCCTTGGAAAGAAATCTACATTATATCTCACTTTTAATCTTGGGGTTGAAGAAGACAAACTTCATCTTGGATCAATAAATGGAAACCATATGATCGTAACATTGGTTCAGCATCAGAATAGCAGGTTCGTAAAACATTTGATAGTGCATTCATCCTTTCCTGTGGCTTCTGCTCAGATGTTCGTAAAACATTTGACAACACATTCATCCTTTCCTGTGGTTTCTGTTCAGATGTTCGTAAAACATTTGACAACACATTCATTTTTTTGTGGCTTCTGCTCAGATGTTCTCAAACATTGAATCTCTTTGCCTAGTGTCCAAAGCTTTTGAATGATGTCACAAGACCATTTGAGAACAAAAACTCAGTGGGGATTCAAGTGTAATGTTGGTATGACCAAAAAGTTGGTCAAATTCACAAGATATGCTGGTGTCGAATTGAATAGGAGACACTAACTGATCTTGATATCATCTCGGATAAAGACAAATGTGATACTGATCACATTTTCTTCTATAATGATCTTTGTAGGAAGTAGCAACACATCAACTGTAGGATCAATGTACAGAAAGATATCCGTGGAATTTTTGCAGCTGGGGATGAAATATAAATGATAAAACCAAAATAGATGAAAACTCAGTTCATCTTGGCTAGCAATGATGATCCCAAATAACAACGGGAATAACAGTAATATAAGTGAGAGTCGAGTCTCCCTTTTCAATGTCATCAAGGAAGTAAAAACTGATATGAAAAATAGCTTCATAATCTCAATAGTATGGTTGAAACTATTTGCTAGGAATCTCAAAGAAATATTTTCAGTTATTACCGACACACAGAAGGCCAAATTCAATGCTGAGATCTTAAGGAACTGAACCCTGGATCAAGTAGTCTACCTGGGGATCATCTTTATTCATGCAACCGTAATGTAGTTTATCAAAGAACACACTGTCATGTGACATACGGTTAAGAAGATTAGGTATTTGAAAACATACTTGCTGAGTAGATTTTGTTCAACAACATGATCATAATATAACTGCCTGATGAACGAAGCAATTATGTATAGTCAGTTCGACTGTCACTGTTTCACCATTTTCATTCTTCATATCTTTCTATCTCATTGGAAATATTTTTTCAAGTCAATGATCTTGACACAAGATATTGTGGGCCTTCAGCATGCCCCAACATCGGCTAATACAAGCGTGCATAATGCATCGACATTCTTGATTCTGATTGAAATGGGCTTTCAGCATGCCCCAACATTTGCTTTTTGTTAATCTGAGCCTTCAAAATGCCCCACATGGATCTGTCTGAAGGAACCTTTAAAATGCCCCAACATTTGCTGATACAGATGCCAAAAGTATGTTCAACATTACTTCTTGTTGAGATGAGCCTCCAAGAATGCCCAAATATTCATATTGTTGTGAGCCTTCAAAATGCCCCAATATTCTATTTCTGGTGGAAATGAGCCCTCAAGATGTCCCACATGAAACATTTCTATCTGAAATGGGCTTTCGAGATGCCCCAATATTCTACTTCTGATTTACTCTTAATGTTTGTTTGACTGGAATATCATGATCCTCTTGAGGTCTAATTTTGACAATGCACTGTTGTAGGTACTTGTGGATTTATTCGTGCCCCAAATCTGTTTATCTTGAATGCTCTCATTATGGTGTCAATAAACAGCAGTGTTGTCAAGTAACTGTAGGAATTCTCTTCATGTTGTCACAAACCTAAGAAGTACTCAATCATTCTGACGAAAATGTCTGAGATATGTGTCTTCTGAATGAGGTGACTATTTTCTGAATCTAGAGGGATTTAATCAGACAGAGTAGTAAAAATAGCTTGGTAATCCGTTCCAGGCTGACACAGTGGCTTATCATCTTTCAGTGAAGGCCATCTCTGAAATATACTTTTCTGTGGGAGAAAAACCAATTTATGCAAACAGTAATCTGATGCAATACAAGACTACATATACAGTGATACATGCTCTTCAAAAATCCACACCCATGCAACATGTTGATTCTGATAATAACTCATCTGATTATGAAGCGATCTTTTAGGATGATTTCACAGATATTGATAGTTCTTCTGATATCGAGGAAATCCTGAATTCTGATTCTGATGAGGAGAATAAACTGTTATACTTGACAAAAATGGGATTCTCAGAGGCTGAGGCTTCAATAGCCATGGAGATATGTGCTCCAGATTCAATCAATTGCAAAGTTGACAGATTTTATATGTGCTGATCCAATGGCTAAGGTTACTGACGCATTTCTTATGGTAGAAGATAGGAAGCCATTATGCAATGATCCCAATTACAAGCAAAGGCGAAACTTGGGCTATGATTTGTGGAAAAGGAAGAAGCAGAGGAAGCTTGAAAAGAAGCTTCTTAATGAAGATGATCATGCAGTTTATCTTTCAATTCCAATGATCGGTTCTGGGGTTCCTACCGAATCATATCAGATAACTCAAAGAACACTTCCAGAAGATGCTATTGGGTCTCCTTATTTCTACTATGAGCAAAATTCATCTTTCAAATCCAATGATTGATTTTAGAGTTCATACCAAATCATATCAGATAATTCAAAGAACACTTCCAGAAGATGCTATGAGCACATTCATCTTCCAAATTCAATGATTGATTCTGTGGTTCCATACCAAACCAGATCAGATAACTCAAAGAACACTTCCAAAAGATGCTATGAGCACATTCATCTTCCAAATTCAATGATTGGTTCTGTGGTTCATACCAAACCAGATCAGATAACTCAAAGAACACTTCCAGAAGATGCTATGAGCACATTCCTCTTCCAAATTCAATAACTGGTTCTGTGGTTCATACCAAACCAGATCAGATAACTCAAAGAACACTTCCAGAAGATGCTATGAGCACATTCCTCTTCCAAATTCAATAACTGGTTCTGTGGTTCATACCAAACCAGATCAGATAACTCAAAGAACACTTCCAGAAGATGTTATGGGTCTCCTTATTTCTACTATGAGAACGTGGCACTTGCTCCAGTTAATGTTTGGACTGGAATATCACAGTACTTATTCGATGTATAGCCAGAATTTGTAGATTCGAAACATTTTCATGCTGTTACACTGAAAATAGGCTATATTCATAATCTGCCAATTGAGAACAGATTTCCTCTTATCTTGTTTTCTCCATGCACTATACATGATATTTTTCCATTGACAAAGAAATGATAGTCTTCATGGGATCCAAGAACAAAGTTGAACTGCTTACAAACATGTACAAGAAGTTCCAGATTGACAGAAATGATCTGTAAGGCTCTTGAAGCTTTATGACGATGAGCTACCTTCGAGTGTCCAGAAGTATGTTCTTGATGAGTGCCGAAAATGGAATCTGGTATGGGTTGGAAGAAATAAAGTTGTTCCACTTGAACCTGATGAGGTAGAAATGCTTCTAGGTTTCCCTAAAAACCATATATAAGGAGCTGCTAGAGACATGTTCTCTGGTGATATCAATGTCCTGTCTCTTTTTTTCTTCTGGGATCAATAATGCAGAGGCTGTCTTCTACTGTCTTGGCATATTTTTGAAAACAGATGTGCAAGAACTGAATGATGATCGGTTGGAGCAATTGATGAGTAGATTTGTCGAATTCGACCTTGTTGTCGGTGACATCCAGTGTAACAACCTTACTGGAAGAAATAAACATCATCAGGATAAAATAGAAGATTTTTGCTGGTGCATTTTCTTGCCATGACTACCACAATGACTGTCTCTTCTGCTGCTCCAAAATACACACTGTCTTATCCCACTATTCCCTAACCATGGAAAGGTTTATTTGATGGTAAAACTGGTTATCTCAACTTTTGGAATCCTGTACGGCATACAAATGTAGAATTTGTTCCAATGTCTTATTCTGTGCCATAAGTCCTCAAATTCAAATTCAGCAATCTTCTGAAGGACATAATGGGTATCATCTTGACAAAGAAAGTGATCGGCATAGAAGAAGTATCAATGATGTATCAAGACTTGAGCCAGCGTCACAGTATAACCAGAGTACAGGTAGTGACTTGTTCATGGTTATAATGTGATCTTCTAGAGAACATAAATTGATGGTTTGGGAAAATAATCTGTCTGGTGATGCTTATCGCCCTCAGCATGAGATAATCTTTCTTGATGAGTTGATAATAATGTCATAGGGGAGTGTCACAAGTTCAATTATCCAGACTTTCTGGCTTCTTGGACCACTTGCCTTGAAAAATGTGAAGTGCTTCATTATTCTGGCCTCGTTCATTCTTTTTCTACTACAGAGGTAAAATAAGCAACAATTGCTTCAAGGACCTTCTTTATTTGAGACTGTCCTGTTTGAAAATGTTTTTTCCTCCTTTGTTTATTGAAGAATGAAATACTTTTACAAAGTATTGCCCTTCTTAGGTTCACAATAGAATCAGATCATAAACAATGAGTTTAATAAATATCAAATAAATCAACTACACTTTTAAATCATTCAAAAATCATAGTCCTATGGCAAGTGTCAAAATTATTGACTGATTTGAGGTGTGGGTGAATTTTGGTAAAATAGGTTCTTTCAAGTTGGTTCAGTATGTCGTTTTGGCTTACACTAACTTGAAGAAATGGTTGTTATGCCCATCTTGTAGAGATGCTTCTTGTTTCCATACTCTCAGGAACGTCTTTGGGATGTGCGGTGCTTTATTAAGAGCTTAAAATCGTCTCTTATGTCATTGTTGTACCATTCATTATTCGAGCCGCCTTTTTTTAGGTTTTCAACTCGAATCCTCCTTTGGTTTCAAGATGTTATTTAAAAATTTACATCTTGAACCCCTCCTTTATCATTTTTCATAACATGCATTAAAGATTTTAAAAAATAATTTTTGCAAATAAAAATCAATCTTGGAAGGCGGAATGAATTCTAAAGATATCATCTTTTACTTAGAAATCCATGTATGATTAGAATGGACTTTTCAGGTACGTAACGTAGGCCATGGCTTATGGTTACGAAAGAAAAGGATAAAAAGGCCCAAATAAGTGTTTAAGGGTAATCAAACCAAGGATCAATTCATTCTGATGCCATCAATCTTGCCTTGCTTAACTTGGATCTGCTTTGTTGTGGAATTTTCCATCATTTGGATCCCTCTAGACTGCCATATTTTGGATTCATTTCCATTTTCTCATATCTCTAGCATTTCTTGCTCTTTTTTGTTTGTACTTGATCAACCTTGTAACTTGAGGCTCAATAAGTCACCCATCTTGATTCAATTTTCCTTCTTCTTTTTTTTTTCTTTCTTTGCTGGATGAGTATAATACTTCAATTGCTTTGAGCACCTCCTTTTCCTTTTGCATTTTGGAGGTTTTCCATTATTCTTGATTGGATTGATCTTCAAGCACTCTGTATTTGACATACTTTGTAGTTCAAAACTTTCATGACTTCATGGAAACTTATCTTCGTAATAAAACTGTATTGACAATCTTTATTCTTGTGAGCCAATATCCTTTACCTTGCCTCCCAATGTAGAAGGTGATCCTTGGTTAGGGTTGAATTAGAAGAAACATTATTCAGGCTCAAATGGGGACAACAAAGGATATATATATATATTAAAGGATAAATGAAACAATGCCGTTCATCATCTCATACACAGAAACCTTTGTAAAAAGAGGTATCCACAGGGGGATGAATATTCAAGATTAACTTTATTTACATGAAAAAAAGTAATTAATGCATGATATATTTATTTCAATCAATCACTTTCCCCTTCTTCTTTGAGTATGCCCTAATCACTCGAAATTATCATCAATGAGTTGGTCCCTTGATGCCTCATCTCGTCTCTTCTTGTAGTAAGATTCACGGATAATTGAAAGTTTGGTTCTTTTGAGGTCTTTTGGTTTATGATGGTTTTGTATTCGAAAAGAAAAATGTGTGACTTTTGAAGTCATGTATATGGTGGAATGTAGTATCATCAATCAACTATACCCGAAAAGGTAAACATCTAGAGTAGGTGTAAAACAGGTGGAGACATTTCTTCAGAATCTTTGTAGTGTCAGGATTTAGTTTTGGTAATTGGCATTGGATGGGATATATAATTTTACTACTTGCCAATAGATCTATAACTCTTGAAAAATTAAAAGAATATTTAATCTACTTGATACTCAATAATCTCAAGATTAAAATTTGATTCCTTGCTCATAAGCAACACACATTTATTTATTGCACAAAAAGCGAAGACATGAACAAAAAACTAGTTCAAACAAGATGCTGAAAATAGAAAGTACTACAGTGGTAGATAACACTTCCACTTGTTTATTTTATTATGCCTTATTACTCCTATAATGGTATGTAATAGGATCATGATTCTTTTCTTCATTTGCCCCCCATTTCTTGATCATTTCTTGTGTCAAAACCCCTTTGTCAACAAGCATCTCAATTTCTTTTAACAGTGGTCTACAATCGCATGTAGAATGCCCCTTTACCCCCAAGTGGAAATTACAAACACTATCTTGATCATAGCTATGAGCAGAAGTGTTTGATGTCACTTTAGTTGGTCTTGGTGTAATGTACTGACCTTTAACCAAATGAGGGTATAAGTCTGAAATAGAAGTTTGGAACACTTCTAAAGTTTTTCTTGATCGCATGACTTTCTTTGGTCGATCCGAACAGTTACTTGCTCTTTTTCTTTTGCAATTGCGAGGACTCTGGATGCAACATTCATTCACATGATCAGCTTTTGATTTTTGATCCGTCGGGCTCCTGGATGTGACTTTTGAGTTTTCTTCATTGATTACATTCTCAATTAAATCTCCACTTGTCACAAGATTCTCGAATTCAGTTGTCGGATTTGCCTGCATTAACTCGAAGAAAGGCGCTGGAAGGGAATCACGAAACATACGTGATATCTCTTCTTCTAACATGGGAGGTTGAACTTGTGCTACCACTCTTCTCCATCTTAAGGCATATTCTTGAAATCTTTCATTGGTTTTCCTTTTTACTCTTCGAAGATCCATACGTGTTGGAGCTAAGCCTTTAACATACCGATATTGTCCCAAAAATGCATCAGCTAAATCTACCCATTTCTTGATCTGTTCTTGGGTCAACTGATTGTACCAGACTACTGCTGGGTTAACAAGGCTATCATGGAAAGAGTGAATTAACAGGTCATCAGAATTTAAATATCCTCCCATTTTTCTGCAAAACATTCTTAGGTGGATTAGGGGACAACTTGTGCCATCATATTTCTCAAAATCAGGCATTTTGAATTCATGGGGAATAATCAAATCTGGAACCAAGCTAAGCTCTCTTGCTTCTAATTCTTTGTGGTAGGCACTAACATCTTTCATGTTTCTGATTGCTTTCTCTATCCTCTTGACTTTCTCCTCATATTGTGAATAATTAATGAGGCTATTCTTTGGGTTTGAGTGGGATGCCCCAGGGTATGTTTTCTTTCTCGGCTCTTCAATCTGATAGCACAATTTCTCTTTATCAGTTATCTCTTCTTTATTAGATTTCATTCCCTGAATAATTTGATCTGATCCATCTGGTACTAAATCTGATGCTTCTTTCCTTGTATCCCGAGGTAACCCTGTCAATTGTTCTGGCCACTGGTCTTGTAGTCCCTTATAAGATTGCTCCATTGTTTTCATGATGACAGTAAAGTAATATGAATGAATGACCTTGGTTTTACTGTTACAAAACCTTTCATTAATTATTAACATGTTTTTATGATTAAAGTACATGACAATACTTAAATAAAAATGTGAAAAATGCATAAATGGAAAAATAAGAATGCAAAATGTGCAATTCAAAGATATAAAAAGTAAAAATGAAAATGCACAGATACAAAATGTAAATGCATGTATGAAAAAGGTGTTACTTAAGAGTGATCATCTTAGAACAGATTTCATTGAACACAAAAGCTTCAGTACATCAAACAAAAATTTTTACATGTAGGGGACAACTTTCAGTCCTAATTTCAACAAAACTTTACATATAGGGAATAACTTTCCCATTTTCTTCTTTAAAACCAAGTTAGTTTATTAGCTTATGGGCCATATTGCTTGTCTGGACTACAACTTCTTCCATGACATTCTGGGGTTCTTTCATCTCCTATGTCAATTCTTGGAGTTGATCATTTTCCTTTGTGAGAGAACATTTGTGTTCAAAAAGTTTTTGGACAAGATCTTCATGTATGTTGCAACTCTTTTTCAGTTTGGTGACCCCTGCTATCCACTCTTCTGGGGTGTTTCCTATACCAGCATTTTGAAAGGCTTGACTGACCTTCTGGAAGTCTTCATGTATGGTTTCCATTTTGGTGCACAATTTATTGTTTTCAATCTTCAAATGACGTATTTGAGCTTCACACCTCAGCAAATCTTCTTCTCTCTGGGTGCCCCTACTGATATTCTTACCTTTGAAGACTTTTGGTATTAATCTATCAGGACCCTTGGTTACCAAACTAGGTCGATCATTTACCATAAATTGTAAGGTTCCATGATCCAAAAGACTTTGGACTTGACGTTTGAAGGCAAGACAATTCTTGATGGTATGTCCTTGAGCTCCGGCATGATATTCATAATGAACATTGATGTCATACCAATTTGGATATGGAGGTTGGAACGGTTTTATGTAATATGGAGCCACTTCTCGTGCTTCAAGTAACTTTTCATACAACTCTTTATATGATATAGGTATAGTATCAACATGAGAACCACCTTTTGTCTTGGATTGAACCTGAGTTTTAATCATTGGGAGCAGACCAAACTTTGATGATTTCTGATCACATGATTTCTTCTCATCTCTGAGAGCTTTTACAGTGGTCACCATTTCTTTGGTATTTCCAGACAATTTGTGAATACGAATGATGACTGTCTGTAATTTCTCAAGTTGGTTAGGATCAGAATTCCCTTGCATATCTGAAATTGCAGGATTATCTTTATTAAGCTTTCTCTCTTTCTGTGTAGGAATCTCTTCTCTTTTGGCCAAAACAGATATTCTTTCCATCATCTTGGACATCTGCTCTCTTATCTCACGTATCTCCTTTTGATCTTTAATGGGCATACAATCTTTGGGTGCATAGCTCTCCTCTATCCTTGGAGTTCCCTGAGGATGTCTTTTCTTGGCCGCATCATATTTTGTTTGATCATAGAACTTTTTGTCCATTTATGATTTCTTTCTAATTTGATGAACAGTCTTTTCAGTTAACACCTTTTGTTCATGATCATGCAATGCAAACAAAAGAAAACAATATAAACAAATTAGAACAAAAATAACATGCATATGAAAATAAGAAAAAATAAAATAGTTAACCAACTAATTGAAAAAAAAAATTATTTATCATGGTATATAATAAATCCTAACCTCATGCTTTCTAATTCCATGCTTTGTTTGGAAAAATTAACCTAACTGCATGATTTCTAGTTCGCATGCATTTATTCAGGGAGAAAAAAATAATAAATTAAAAGCTATAGCTTATTTCTCCTTTGTGTACACCTATGAACAGAGGTTCAGTACTGTCTTAGATTAGGAGAAGTTCTAAGGTTTATTATATGCAGAGTTTCAATTCTAGGAGTAAAGGTACTCGAATTGTCCTTGTTAGTGCCCCCTTAGGCTGCCAACCCTCAATCCCAGTCCATTACAGATTTAAGTGGATCAAGTTCAATTCGAGGGGATACATTTCTCTATACCTGACACGGAGAATAAATTCTCACGAAGACATAAAGCATATGAACCCCGAAAGTTACTTGCTGGGTCTGACACGGAGAATAAATTCTCACGAAGACGTCGCTTTCACTCCCACTTAAAAGGGACAAACTCAATTATAGAGCTTTATGTTATGCAATGCAAGTGTTGTGTGTGAGGAGAAATGTTCAAACCTCTAACAGAAAAATAAATAATAAAATAAAATACTTGCAAATAAAATGAAATATTAATAAGAAAATATATAAAAACTATAAAAATAATAAGTATATAAAAAATTTGAAAAGAAAGAATTATAAATTAAATATATGAATTTTTAATTTATAATTAATAGAGACAATTTAAAAGTTTGACCAGTCCCCAGCGGAGTCGCCAAGCTGTCGTAACCGGTTTTCGTCCGAGCACGAAATATTAACTTCATGGGAAAAGTAATGTGAATAAATGGTTTTTAAAATAATTTGGGAGTCGCCATCGGCCTTTTGGGTCAGGTAGGTCGAATACCTAAAAATCATCTTTTAAAAGAGTTTTTAATAAAACATCAGTTAAAAGATAAACTGATCTGCGTTTAACCAAAAATTCATTTTTTTATTAATAAAAAGGGATTCGTGGTCGGTTACGTTTAGGGAAGGATTAGCACCCCTACAACGCCCAAAATTGGTACTTTATTAACTATAAATTGTCTATATTATTAGAAGAAAAAATTTCGAATATATTTAATTCATAATCCTTTTATTTCAAATTTATAATTTTAAGAAAATATAATAATATATATAAATAAGATATTTATTTATTTAGAAATATCAGAAAAGGGCTTCTAGGTACCTTAAGACAGCTCTTTTCTTCTATATTAATAAATAAAAATGTAATAAAACTAAATTATAATTTTTATAATAATTAGTTTTAAAATACCAGAATAGGACATCCAGTTGTATTAAGACTGCCCTTTTCTTTAATATGGAAAATAAATAAACATTATTAAATAAATAATATATATATTTATAATATAGTAAAACAATAATTAAAGTAATGATTTAAAATATATTAAAATAATAAAAATTAAGTTAAAATATAACTAAACAATGACTAAAAATAAATAAAATAATAATAAATGTAAAATTATTTAAAATAATGAACATAACTTGAATCATCATAAAATAAAATTACTAATAGTGTAATTAATCCTTAATTAATTAATCAGTGATTAAAATAAAATTTATCAAAGTTTAAAGGCTCTATCTCGAATAAATAAAAACTTTAAGTGCTAAAATTGTAATTTAGCCTTATTTAATTAATCGGATTAAAATAAATGTTAATAAAATTATAAGGTACTAAATCAGTTATTTACCCTAAATATATATATAAACTGATAATGACTAAAATGTAATAAAATAAAATTGAATGACATAATTAAAAGAATCAAAACTTGCTTTCAGTGACTAATCTGTAATGTTACAAACTCGGAGTGACTGCGGAAAGGGTTTACCCATGATGGAAATTAAACGCACACCCCTCCCCCAAAACGACGTCGTTCGGGGAGGGGTTTAAATACCCCGAATGGCCGGCCATACATGCCATCTTCCTCACTCTCTTCTTTCTCTCTTCTCTCAACAAACGAGAGAATTAAAAATTCTCTCTAACTCTCTCAACGGAGAGAATCCCGGCGACCATGGGCCACCGTTCTCTGGTGGCGATCACCGCCGCCGGCCACCGTTAATGGTGGCCGGAAATTTACAAAATCCCCCCAGAAGATAGATCTGAACACCCTAATGTCAGTTCTAGTATCCTTTTTCCCTAAATCTCTTTAGATCGATGTAGATCGAAATTTTTTTACCTTCGAAAAATGAGACTCCGGTGACCCTCGGTATTTCTGGCAATGAGCGAGGCTTCAAGGGTAAGTTCCTCTTCTTTTCTTCGTTTCTGTTTTTACTGCTGGTTGTGAGTTCGTGGCTCGTCTCTGTTGCTCATCTATGTTGCTTATTTCCCGTTCTGTTCGTCTCTCGTTCTCTGTCTATCTCTTATCTCGTTTTTTTTTTGTTTTCTATTCTGTTTTTTTTTTGTCGTTCTCTGCCGTCGTCTTCTTTCTTGCAGGTGTGGTGGCTTTTATAGCCACCACTGAGGCTCTCGTCGGACCGGTTCCAGTGGGGACTTCTGGTGAGTCAACATAGCTATGGAGGTGACTCACCATAGGGCTCGATGTGGGTAGCTTCGTGGCGTTCTGGAGACTTCTTCATGGGAGTCGTGGTAGCAGGGGATCGTCGGCAGCATATGGTTGGGTCACCTGGCAGTGGGAGTGTCGGCAGAGGCGGCGGCTGGGCTTCTGGAAGCATCAGAGGCGGCTGGGGGGCTAGGGTTTAGAAACCCTAGCTGAAACCCCAAATGTTTAGGGTTTCTGGTTGGTCTGGGCCGGTTCTGGTTTGTTTGTAACTGGGCCGGTCCAGTTTTGTAATTATTTATTAAATAATAATAATATATAATATTAATAATAATAATAAATAATAATAATAATAATAATTATAATAATAATACTAATAATAATAATAATAATTTTAATAATAATAATATATTTAAATGAAAAAATGATGTCTACAAGCTGCACCAATAAAATGGGATTACAGCTTCGTATCTCAATGGACCCACCACTATAGTTGATCCATATACACATCATCAATTTTAATACAAAAAGCTAGTCAGGACAAAAAAAATGAAAAGTGAATCAATCACATATGAAGCGTAGTTGTATTACCCTCGCGAACGAGATTCAGAAAGACCGATTGGGTTCATAGGCGAGTGGCAACGCCAGGGACAGCAGCATTGGAGGCAGCACCACCGAGGAAGGACAAGAAACCGGGAACGGCTGCTTCTTGCTCATCCAAGAAGAGATCTTCAGGGGCCCTGAATGCAATGTGAGCGCAGACGAGACCGAAACCAACCATAATGGCGGAAATGATAAGAGATCCTACGGAGGTGAGGAAGATAACGAAGACGCTAAAGATGATGAGGATTCCCAGTGTCTCGCGATAGGAGTACGTGCGGCCAAAGATGACGATAGGCTGGTCTACGGGACGGAATAGGTAGAGGAAGATCCAGGAGAAGAGGAAGACGAGAAGGAGGAAAAGGGAAAAGGGATTGGAAAGAAGCGACAAGGCAAGAATGAGACCGACAGCCAAGAGATAATTGACTCGGAAGTAGGAGTAATTCTTACGGATACGGAGGGTGGCTTCGGAGAGAGACTCGGGCTTGGAGAAGGCGGAACTATCGGCGAGCTCAGCCCAGGGACGACACTGGGAGAGGCCATTACGGAGGTAATCATTGATGTTGGTGAAGAAGGTGCGGAATGCGGACACGGCAATGACGGGAGGTTAGGATTCAGAGGATTGGAGGGTGGAGACGGGGAGGAGGGGCGGAGCGGAGGAGGACATGACGGTGGAGTTGGATGGAGGATTGGAGGAAGAGGAAATGATGTTTTGGTGAAATTTATGAGGTTGGGTTGGATAGATAGATGGGGAAACTTAACATACAATAGGATACGTACGTTTCCATGGTGCTTTCTTGCTTTCCCTATTTATTTATTTATTTTATTTTATTTTATTTTTAAAAAAACAAATATTTAATTATTAAATTTAAATTAAAGGTGTGTTTATAGCATAACAAACGATTTATGATAGAGAAAATAATCTCAGTGATCAAAAATGTCTTATAATATACGATTTTAATCAACTTTTTTTGGATTTGTCAAAATGACCAACTAAATCGCAATGCGATCGATAATTCGCAAAGCTATCTCCGGTATCGCAAATCAGTTTCCAGATTCACAACGCGATTCTGACTATCGCATTGCGATTTCCCAAATTCGCATTGCGAGTTTCCTAATTCGCGTTGCGATTTTCCTAATTCGCAATGCGAATACGTAAATCGCAATGTGATTACGTAAATCGCAATGCGAATTAGGAAAATCGCAATGCGATTACGTAAATCGCAATGCGGATTAGGAAAATCGCAATGCGATTACGTAAATCGCAATTCGGATTAGGAAAATCGCAATGCGATTACGTAAATCGCAATGCGGATTAGGAAAATCGCAATGCGATTACGTAAATCGCATTGCGATTACGTATTCGCATTGCGATTTTCCTAATCCGCATTGCGATTTACGTAATCGCATTGCGATTTTCCTAATTCGCACTTCGATTTACGTAATCGCATTGCGATTTAGTAAATCGCAACGAGATTCTGACTATCGCAATACTGAATTTCAAATTCACAACTCGATTTCTGAATTCGCAACAGGTTTTAATTTCGCAACACAAATGTTTTGGGTATATAAATACGCAGCAGCAGCAACTCATAACCTAAATCCCTAAATCGCAACTCATTCCATCTCCATCCATCACTCTCTCCGGCGACATCCGTTCCTATATCCAACGACATCCTTCCCCATCCGGCAACAGGTTTTAGTTTCGCAGCTCGTTTGTTTAGTAAATTAATTTACAATAATAAAATCATCTAATGTTGATCATGTTTGGATAGATTTATGTTTTTGAAGGTCATGGGAGAATGGTCATGGTGTTTTACAATATATGCCTTTACCCATGAATCTTCAACTAAAACTGTCATTAAAAAAGTTAACTTATGAAACTCTAATGTTACGTGTTGCAAATAAATTGAATTTAGAGCCCCTAAGTGGATTTAGGCTATCTTATCAGAAAAATGGTAAAGTTTATTTGTTAACCGACAATGAAGATGTTGAACGATTCATTGCTTACATTAGTGTTTCAAGTGATGATGTTACATTGTATGTTGTTGAACCTAGAAGTAGTGAAGTTGGGTCAGTAGCGGGTAGTAATCAACTAAGTTTTTCAACCCCAGTTTATGGTGCTCAAAATTTAATGGTTCCACCACAATTTCATCACCAAGCAAATATTGTTTCACCACATTTCCAATACCAAACACAATCTCAAAACCCACAACATTTCCCTAATCCAAATCCCAATCAACTTTCAGCACCAAATTCTGGTTTTCGTATTGACCAGTTAGACGATGATGAGCCAACAAAAAAAATTGTGAGTACTAGTCAGTATTCGAAATTTGATCTTGGTCAATACCCGGACTTTGATCTTGGTCAATACTCGGATTTTGATGATTTTTCAGAAGAAGAAACAGACCCTGCATGTAATGATTTTGATATTGGTCAATACCCGAATTTTTATGATGAAACAGCCGTTGCGAAGGAAGATGTTGTTGATGATAATGAGGAGGAAGTTACGACTGTAAATGAACATGTTGAACATCCATTCTGTAATTCATATAACATTGAAGAAGAAAAAGAAGAATAAGAAATCCCCGAAGAAAATACCACGGGAGTATAATTGGAATATGCCAGAATTACTTCAGATACCGGAAGAAGAGTTGGTAAAGATAGCAGTTGATTATCACACAAAAATTATTCGTATCAAGAAAGATGATTGTTTTGATACAAAGGAAGACTTGAAGATAGCTTTGTATACGAAATGTGTGGAAGATGGCTATCAACTAAAAGTTAACAAATCAAGCAAAGATCGTTTCGAAACAAGGTGTATGATTGACAAAAACTGTATGTGGCGTATGATTGCAAAGAGGATAAAAGATTGCGAAATGTTTCAAGTTAGGACTTTTATTGATAAACATACATGTTCAAGAACCCAAGTTTTTCCTCACCATAGACAGGCAAACAAAAAGGTGTTGGGTGGTTTTCTGGCTGAGTTAATGTTTTTGAATGGTAGGGTATATCGGGGACATGAAATTATGACTGACATGAATGCTCGGTTCAAGATTAGTATCTCATATTCTCAAGCTTGGAGAGCCAAATGTTATGCCTTGGAATTGTTGAGGGGGTCGCCGGAAGCATCGTTTGCCCAACTGTCGGCTTATTGTCACAATTTAAAGCTGAAAAATCCTGGGTCGGTAACTCATATCAAAACAGATAGAGATGGACGCTTTGAGTTGATGTTTATCGCCATTGGTGCTGCGGTTAGTAAATCAATATAATTTTGTTGACTCATTTTTGTTAGTTACATGCATTTCACATTTAAATGATTATATTTCTTGTGTATATGATTTTGTAGATTCGTTCGTTTATTAATCGCATACGCCCAGTTATTATAGTTGACGGAGCACATTTAAAAGGTCGATACCTTGGAGTAAACTTATTAGCAGTAGCCATGGATGCTAACAATGGGATACTGCCAATAGCTTACGGGGTTGGAAAATCTGAAACCTCTGATTCATGGATATGGTTTATGGGGCATCTTAGGGATTACATAGGTCCTATTAGCAATCTGACAATCATATCCGATAGGGCAAACTCAATTGAGAACGTTGTTAGAAGGTGTTTCTCATATGCTTTTCATGGACTTTATGGTGTTCATTTGTATAGAAATTTAAAATCAAGGTCTGTTGGTATAAAAAATCACAAATGGATATACTGGAAGGCTGTAAAAGCTTATCGGGAAGTGGATTTTAATAAGCATATAAACTGTTTAAGACGTGTTTTTCCTTAGTGTGCTCAAACACTAGAAGATGTCGGGTTTGAAAGATGGTCAAAAGTATATCAACTTGGAGCAAGATATGGTTTCATGACGTCTAATAGTGTAGAATCAATCAACGCTCTAAGTCGTCATTCCCGGAAATTATCCATTACTATGTTAATGGAGTTTTTTCGAGCCTCTATTCAACAGTGGTACTACAAGAAAAGAAACCATGCATGTATTATTTCTTTAAATTCGTAACTTATCATATATTTTACTAAGTATTATTTATTTAAATTTACAGGAACATTGGAACATCATGTTACACCATGGAAAGAAAAAAAGAAAACGAAACGTGTTGTGAAGTCAACGTCATGGAGAGTTAAACCATGTTCAAACACTTTGTTTGAAGTACTGGATAATAACTTAAATGGGCTTGTCGATCTAAATGCAAAGACGTGTAGTTGTATGAAATGGCAAACATCTGGTTATCCGTGTGGCCATGTTATAAAAGTTTCTCTTCATCTAAACCAAGATGATTCAAGCGCATACGCTATGGATTGCTACACTACAAAAGTATATCGACAGACTTATGGCGAGATTGTCTACCCTATTCTACATCCTTCTGAGTGGGACATACCAGATGACTTACAAACAGTTTTACCACCAGCCATGGACAGAAGGCTACCTGGCCGACCAAAAAGTCACGATCGTATACCGTCTAAGGGTGAAGAGAAGAAGAGATCGACATGTAGTCGGTGCAAAGAAAGTGGTCATACAAGGTTGACATGTGGATCACCAGTGCCATCACAATCATCTTTTCCTCTACCAAAATATGGATCCTCATCAAAATCCAAAGCTCATATGGTGTCAAGCAAAAGGCAATCAAAATCGCAATCATCTTTAAAATCTCATTCACAACCAGCTTTACCTTTTGGGACTGTTAACTTAGGTGATTTTTAAATGCAAACGTTGTATTATGTGGATTTTATGTGTGAACTTTTAACATTTTCAGTTAGGCATGTAATAGTAACTTGAGTTTGAAAATTGTTATGATTTGTTCAGTTGTTATCACTTATTAGGCATTCATTTGACTATCGCAACACGGAAATGACGTTCGCAATCATCTTAATGTCTATCGCAACGCGGAAATGACTATCGCAATGCGAAATGAAAATCACAACGAGAGAATCACAATGTGAAATGAAAATCGCAACGAGAGAATCGCAATGCGAAATGAAAATCGCAACGAGGGAATCGCAAAGTGAAATGAAAATCGCAACGCGAATTTAGTTTCGCATTACGATTTTAGTTTCGCGTTGCGATTTTCATTTCGCGTTGCGATTCTCTCGTTGCGATTCTCATTTCGCATTGCGATAGTCATTTTTGCCTTCAACATAATGCAGATTGAAATCAACAAAATCAACCATTACATTTCAATCAATTAAACAAGCACAAATAAGAATTATGTTCACATCAATTAAACAAATCAACTTTTACAAATCAATTAAACAATCAAAAAATAAGCAATAATTCTTATTTCCTCATCTACTATTGAATCAACTTTTGCAGCCATACATCATTTTCACGCAGCTCACTTCTGAGATTAACCTGCAGAAACCAAACATTTGCTCAAACAATACTTTCTACACATCTAAAACCTACAAACAGCAAATTATTGAATTCTAGGTACTTAACCAAACATTTTCAAACCACAAGCCTATAAACTTACCAATTGTTTATGGACTTTTTTATAACGCGGATGCAGGTAGGCAGCGTCTCGTATATATCGATCTAGCCATATAATGCCGAAACCACAAGCCTACTGCAGCTCTATCTCTATCGGTGGGAGGTAGATACTTTATACTTCCTGTGATCAAACGCTCCAACGCCAAGCATACGAGAGGACCACAATCCCCTCTAGGTCCTTTCGTTTGTTGTGGTGCGGTCTCGTCTCTGCTAACTGTAATATTGAGCTTCTTTGGCTTCTTGTTTCCAGAACGAGTCCAATAATTTATCGCATCCAAGAATTTAGCCAAATGAGAGCTCCATCCCTTAATAATATCTCTTAAATCAGCCAATGATATGTAATTTATCATGCTGTCATATACTATTGCCTTAAGGGATGGGAGCTGAAGCTCGACGAGAAGCCAATGTTTACGTTCTAAAACAGGGATAAACATCTGCAATCATAAGTAATAATTCATTCATTTGCGCACTTATTTATGAATACCTTTAAACTCAATCTAAAATAAATACTAACCTTATCGACCTCCCACCATGCAGGATAAAGTTTAGCTTGTCCATTGCCCAACGCAAATGATTCATCTCGTTGATTCTTCAAGTGAACGGCGTTAAAAGACGTCGGCATAATTGTATATCGTGTATTTCTTTTATTTTTCTTAAGTTTCCTAATTATTAGAAGACGTGACACCCACGCATCGATATGCTGTTTTACAAAAAAAGACATATATTAGTAACTTACATAAATTTAAAAAAAATAATCAAATTGAAATATAAGAAATATATAAGACTTACCCCTCCATCGAAATAGCCATTGTCTTCGACCCCTAATAATACGCCCCACCAAGACCGATCAAGCAATAAATAGATATCATCGTTGAGCTTGCATATATCAGTGAAACACCCCTGGCTCCGCTCATGTAGATAAAAATCAACTGCAGTCTTAGCCCAAAGGGTGTTATCCAGAATTGTGTCCGGTAGTTGTCTCCTCTCCACTTCAGATACTGGTATAGTGCTGGCCGGTAACTCATACGAGAGCCAACTTGAATCCATCATGTCCGGCACATCAGAGGGTTTCTCAAGAATCCTACATATGACGCCATGTGAATCGGACTCTTGAATGGTGGGAGGGACCTCTTCAATGATGACAGTGGCCTCTTGAACGGTGGGAGAGGACTCTCGAGGAATGATAGGGGCCTCTTCAACGATAGGAGTGGACTCTTGGGGGATGATAGGCGAGTCGGGCTTCTTCTTGCGGTGTCTTCGCACTATTGGGGTGTACGGAGACTTAATAGCACGTGCACGCCGTCTGATGCGTGAACTCTGTTGTGCAAGAAAAACCCGACGTAAAGCATCCACCTTATCGGGCCGCTAAATAATTAAATACAAATATCAGTAAATAAACAGACATGATATTTAAACAGTGAAAACAAAGACAAATATGTTTCAAACTTGCATTGAATTCACCCAAGTCATTATTCTATCATAGTTCACAAAATGCATCAGATAACAAAGGCAAATATGTTTCAAACTTGCAACACTGTCAACTTAGTATTTGTCTTTGTCTATTGGTTGAAGTAATGCAATTCATTTAAGTTTTAATTTGCAGAAGAAGAATAGTTTCTGAACTTAAAATCGCAACGTGAAAAATGACTATCGCAACGCGAAATGAAAATCGCAACGAGAGAATCGCAACGACAAAATCGCAACGCGAAACCAAAAATCGCAACGCGATTATAGTTGCGCGTTGCGATTTTTGGTTTCGCGTTGCGATTTTCATTTCGCGTTGCGATTTTCGTTTCGCGTTGCGATTTTCATTCTCTCGTTGCGATTTTCATTTCAACCAAAAGACAAAACAGTGTTACTAAATTAGTTTCAAGAATAAACTATTTCTTCTTCTTCTGCAAATTGAAACTTGAATGGATTGCATTACTTCAACCAAAAGACAAAACAAAGACAAATACTAACTTCAGAGTATTAAAGAATACACAGTTTAGTAGAATTGGCAGCAAACGAACAAATTTACTTTCAACCAAAAGACAAAACAAAGACAAATACTAACTTCACAGTGTTAAAGAATACATAGTTTAGCAGAATTGGCAGCAACCGAATATACTTCAACCAAAAGACAAAACGAAAGACAAATACTAACTTCACAGTGTTAATAAACAATTTAGCAGTATTGGCAGCAACCGAATAAATTTACTAAGCAATCTAAGTGAAATGGTTAATCTAAGTGAAATTACGAGTAAATTTATCATCAAGTTAAATATGGAAAATCTTAAACTTACCTCGTTGCGTAGAGTATGAACCTCATTCTGCAACGATACTACCATCTCACGTAGAGCGGCAACCTCACCACGTAAAGTAGACACCTCCACACGCCATGCACCATCGTTATCGCGTAGAGTACCGATCTCCTCACGCAAGGTATTGACCTCATCACGTAACTCCCTTGACTCATCCCGTAGAGGTGGAGGTGGAGAACAGGGAGATATAAGTCATGGCATCTTTGTCAGTTGCCTATCATGAGGTGATGTTGGAGAAGAGGCTCGATGATGTGACAGGATAGGTGATGGCTCTCGTTGTAGAGGTGTATAGTCGGGTCGATCAGGTGATGGCTCTGGGTGAGGTGATGGCTCTCGAAGTGGAGGAAGTGGAGGCTGCTCATCATTCGTGCCATCAAGAAAACGCTGACTAGCTTGCCACCAATCAGTGGCAAGCTTAGCCTCTGTGGGTGTCAGTCTCATTAATGGAGTGTTGGCCTTCTAAAAATATAAAAACTAAACAAAGTTAAACGTCTACTATTAATAACTTGTTTATATATGATAGTATTTGTGTTAACTTACATTATTTATTGTCGCATATGGTATTAAGTCTTCCCAATCCAACAAACGTTTCCTCTTCCAGGAAATAGCCCTAGGAATATCATTTGAGGTTTTTAATGCATATGTCCGCATGTTGGGGAAAGCCTCGAATATCCAAATCTACAAACAATATAATAACAAACATTAGTAATTGTTAAATAATTAATTATAATTTTGAAAATATTATATAAAAATTCTTACCTTAAAGGCCCAAACAAAGCCTGACAAAGTGTATTTCGACCCATCGCCCCGCAAACTTTTGCGGTCATCAAAGGCAGACGACAACTTAGTCTAGGTAACTTTCCATATATACGAACCCCACGGAAACAGATTCCATGCATTTAGGTCCTCTACCAATAATATTAGCTCCTGAGGAATAGGTTGTCTGGCCTCTCTGCCTAAAAAACCGGCATACAAAATTAGTAGAAGGCATACTCGGACAACATCGACGTCATTCATCCGAGTAAAACCATCTTTCTTATTAAACAATTTCTTCAGGTCGTCGACGTGTAAGTTCGGCTTCTCTATTGACTCATCAGGAAAAACCATGGATAACCATGATGGGCGGGTGATATGACGAGTGTACCGGCCTACATCATCGTGTCCGAATCGTAGACCAGTGATTAAGCAGAACTCCTTCCGCCCAAAACAAGTATACACCGGTGGAAAATGAAACCATATCTCTTCCTCACCACGTTGTATATTGTCGGGTAGATCGCTAGTCATGGTCTGAAGCCACAAATGGGTCAAATTAGCATCTCCACCCGGATGATGTACTCTCAGCCATGGCCCGAAGCAGGTTTCCTCAAACAATTTTCTTTGTGCAGGTGAAAGCTTCGAAGCAATTGTAGTGGCTAGGCTAACTTTATTCCTTAATGTCAATGAAGCCGAAAACAATTTCTACAAAAACAATAAACATACCAAGTTAGATATACCAAAAACTACACTGTGAAGATATACCAAAAACAATAAACATAAATAGTAGTTTATTCTTGAAACTAAAATTTGCAACACTGTTTTGTCTTTTGGTTGAAATGAAAATCGCAATGAGAGAATGAAAATCGCAACGCAGAAATGACTATCGCAACGAGAGAATCGCAACACGAAATGAAAATCGCAATAAGAGAATCGCGATGCGATTTTGGTTTCGCGTTGCGATTATCTCGTTGCGATTTTCATTTCGCGTTGCGATAGTCATTTCCGCGTTGCGATTTTCATTCTCGAAACTATTCTTCTTCTGCATTACTTCAACCAAAAGACAAAACAAAGACAAATACTAACTTCACAGGGTTAAATACTAAACAGTTTAGCAGTATTGGCAGCAATCGAATGAATTTAATAAGAAATTTAAGTGAAATGGTTAATCTATTATTGAAATTACCAGTAAACTTATCATCAATTTCAATATGAAAAACCTAAAATAATGCAAAAATTTCAAAATAAAAATAATTAAAAAAACTAACCCTCGGAGGTTGATTTTCCATTTCTGAATGATTGTGAGGGATTTCTGACCGTGAATGGTTGTGAGGGATTTCGCCGGCGATGGGGACGGAAATCTTTGGAGATGGGGACAGATTTCGCCGTAGAGAGTGAGAGATGGAGATGGGACTGAGTGTTGTGATTTTAGGTTTGAGGTTATGAGTTGCGATTACTGTGGACGGTTCAGTTTCCGATATATTAAGAAAAAATTCATGTTTGGAATTTGAAAAAAAAAATACGCGTTAATACGAATGGCGCTATGTAAATCGCATTGCGATAGTCAGATTCGCATTGCGATTTAAGTATTCGCATTGCGATTTTCCTAATTCGCAATGCGATTTACTTAATCGCGTTGCGATTTACGTATTCGCATTGCGAATTAGGAAAATTGCAACGCGAATTTGGGAAATCGCAATGCGATAGTCAGAATCGCGTTGCGAATCTGGAAACTGATTTGCGACACCGGAGATCGCGTTGCGAATTATCGATCGCATTGCGATTTAGTTGGTCATTTTGGCAAATCCAAAAAAAATTAGTTAAAATCGTATATTATAAGGCATTTTTTGTCACTGAGGTTATTTTCTCTTTATGATAGCGTTCTCTCATTTTCTTTAACGTTTGGTTGATGTTAAATCTTTTTCTTAATTTAATTTATTTTCATTGTTTCAATTTATATTTTCTATGTATTATTTTACATGTCTCTAAAATATTTTTTTATTTTTCAATTTAAAATATAAGTATATAAAATAATATAATTATATGTAGTTAAGATTAATATAATATTTTCTATGTGTTGATAAACTGTAAAGCGTTATCGCTGACATAGAAATGTCAGAAATCAATATCTAAAACAATATTATTTTATGTAATTAAGATTAATATATAATTTTTATGTTTTTAAAAAATTAATAAGTTTTCAAACTTTTTAAAAAAAATCTAATTTGGTCCTCAAACAAGATAAAAAAACCAATTTAGTTTATTTACATATCATCTATCATGTCATCGGCCACTATGGACGACCACGTCAGTACCGTGAATTACCACGTTGGCATCGTGACGGTCAACATTGGAAAATGTTAGTCAAAGAATCACATTAGACTTAAATAATAACTAAAACAGAGATTTAAAGTTTTATTCTAAAACGATTGATAATTATGTACTTAAAACAAGGACGACGGTTTCTATAATCTAAGAGTGTGTTTGATTTGGGGAATGCGAGATTCCCATGGGAATGGAATCAATTTCCCCTGTTTGGTTGGTCTAGAATGTCATTCCCGGTAATCTTACATTACCAATAGTGGATTTTTTTGTGTATATTACCAGGAATGTCATTACCTCTCTTTCCTTAGGTATTGTTGGATTATCGGCGTTTTGGACTAAAATGTCCTTAATTTTTTTTCGAAAATATTTTTATTCTGTCATTCAATAATAAAATTTTTACAAAGGTTAAATTATAAATTTATCCTTAAACTATTTTAGATTTACAAAAAAAAAATCTATAATTAAAATTTCATATGAAGTTCAGGGGTTAAAATAAAATTTTACCCTTTCATTAAACCTTTTTATATTTTCAATTTTGTAATATATATATATATATAAATTTTATGAATTTAATTTTTTTAAAAGAAAATATATAAATATTTTTCAACTTGTAATATTATAAAAATATATAATAATGACAATTTGGTCAAATATACATTCCAATAATTTTTTATTCCTCTAACCAAACACAGTAATCTTACATTCATGCTAAACCAACCAAACACAAAATACAACATTCACAGTAATCTTATTCATTGATAATCTTTTATTTCTACCAGTAATCTTATATTCCGTGAACCAAACGCACCCTAACTGTCTTAGTTCCGGCATCGGTATCTCTATATCTTTTAATGTTTTTAAATCCGCGCGCGCCGTTCAAAACTTTTATGTCTTGTTGGAGAAGAAAAGCGGATTAGAAAGACTTCAAAATACTTTCTAAATTCAATTATAATTTTGATATATATTAATGAAAACATTGATTTATAAAATAAAATCTATAAATATTAGTTTTAATATACACTTTGAAATATAAAATCTTGCTTTTAATCTTAATCATGGTGTCCATAAATGCATATGCAAAACTGAGCTGAAAAAAAAAGAAAGAAGTTTAAAGAAATAATTATTACAAGGGTAAGGAATAATTTCTCAAAGAAAGGCTATGAATGAAAAGAATTTTATAAGTTTGATCTCCTCTTAAATTTTAAATTTACCTCCTTAAACATAAAATCACATGTCTATCCCTATAGGTACGAGACTTCCACTTTGGACTTAGATTTTTTTTAGAAGAAAATATGTATTGAAAGAATTATATTAAATTTCAAATTATTTAATAAATCAGGGGTAAATTCACATTATCAAAGATAAAATACTATTGTTGACTAAATTAGAATTGGAAAGTTATAACCACGGCTGTTGGAATCAGATTAGATAAATTAGTTGGATTTAGAATCAATCAGAAGATTTGTTTGATAGATACAAACAAATTACATGAACCATAATTTGGGTGTGAATTATTATTAGTTTGATAAATTTAGGGTGAATATAAGGTGATATTTGTATTAAATTTATTGATAGAATTTTTAAATATGAAATATTATATTTATTGTATTGTTTTTAACTAAGTCTAAATTGATAGAACGTATAGAATTTTGAGACTAAGGGGCTGTTTGTTTGCCTCTTAATGGAACCATTCAGCGTTGAATGCTGAACGGTTCAGCATTTAGCGCATTTGTTTCGCACCTCTGAATGATTCAGTGTTGACTGATTCAGCAAAACAGTATTGAATGATTCAGTACAGAAGTATATTCTGAATGATTCAGAGTCACTATCAAACAACATATCACATTCAGAGCTAATTCATACAGAGTTTCTAAATCATTCAGCGCTTAATCATTCTAAAATAAACAAACAGCCCCTAAGCTTGTCATTATATCATGCCAGGCGCTTGTTTCATTTAAAATGAAGAACGGACTTGATTGTAATAAAAATTTAATTGAGCGACTTGTTACAAATTTATAAATTATATTATTTGTTTGTAATTTGACTTATAATTGAATGATTGGACCCTTTTATAAAAGGAAACCGAAAAAGACCTCACAAAAACAAATATCAATAACCCATTTGCATTCTTTCAATCTTTGAGATGGTAATAGCAATGACGACACGTAGTGGACAGTTAACTGCATCACTCTCATGATTATTAGTAACTTAATATTCTAGGATAAATTATATCATACATCTCTCGATTATCTTCTTTCTTTTATTTTGATCACTGAAGTTTATTTTTTTTAATTTAATCACTCAATTTTAGACATTATTTTTTATCACTCCACTGTTTTCTCTGTAACTTTATAGTGACGTGTTATTTTTTTTATTAATTTTATAACTGCCACATAAGAAACAAATTAATATTATTTTTTATATCTTTTTCTACTCCACCGTCCATTACTGTGGTTGTCTTCTCCGTTCATCTACAGCAAATAAATCTAAGGGTTGCACCATCAATTTATACTAAAATATAAAGAAAAGACTGATGTAAACAGGAACGGACGTAAGATTTTATACTAAGAGGTGAACGTATAAAATTTTAGAAGGGAGCAAACTAATAAAATTTCAAATGGATGGAAACAAATTATCAATAAAAAATACATCAAAAAATCTAAAATATAAAAGAATTTCAAAATTTCAGCGAACGACTACCTCATCCGCCCCTCAATCCATTCCTGAATGCAAAAGCATTACGAACAAGAAATAAAAATATTATCTTGGTTCATGGCTATCCCCAAACCCATTAAAAAAGAAAGAGAATGATGGTATTCTAAAGTAATTGCATGCCGATGAATTGCAAACAAGAAATGTTGAAATGTTAATATATATATATATATATATATATCACTAAATCTACAATAAAGACGCGCGTAGAGCTTATTACTTCACATTCACACCCCCAATTACTTCATAGCTATATGACTCACGCTTCAGTCGATAATGAATGGTAATGAAGAAACGTATATATATATATATATATATATATAACTCACGGTGTAGTATCAGATCTGATCGGATACAAGTGATTAATTTAAAAAATGAAGAAATGCATGTCTTCTAAAGCTTCTATGACTTATATCAAAAAAAAGTCCTGATAGGTTATTACTTAACATATAAATTGTACAAAATTTATTTTAAATGTATATATTTTAATCTTAAATCCTAAAATTCAAAACCCTAAACTCTATATAAGACACATATCATTAGAACAAACAGGTTTGTGCAAACTAAATTTTACAGTCTGTATAACAAATAATTTTTATGATAGATTTATTATTTGATACGTAAACTCTATACAATTTATTTTTTATAATTCGCATATTTTAGCTCTAAATCATAAACCTAAACCTAAAATCTAAGCCCTAAACTTTAAACCCTACATAACACACGCTATTAAAATAAACAGGCTTATATAAACTTTTTACACAGCCTGTATCACATAATTTTTCCTGAATTATTATTTAATACACATATGCCTATTTTAATCCTAAACTCTAACTTTTAAACTATTAAATTTAAACTTTTAAACTTTATATAAATATACTTGCACAAATTTTATTTTACACCATGTCTATTTAAATATCATTTGTTTTAAATTATAGGATTTAAAATTCAAAATTTTGATGAGTTTTGAATTAAAGATGGAATATAAAATTTAAAATTAAAATAAATAAAATTTATACATTATATACTGAAAAAAATAAGAAACTAATTTCAATAATATATTTTCACTTATCCAACCGTCCTAAATTTGTGTAAAACTAAAAGAGTTTTACACAGTGTAAGTAGATCGTAACTCATATATATATATATATATCAAATAATAATATTTATATATTCAACAAAACTTCTATAAATTAATAATGTTAGGACCACATAGTTTTATTAATTTAAAGAGGTATTAATTAATCTATAAATTAATAATTTATTAATTTAAAGAGATTTTTTCTGATTCAACGAACCTACATTATTCTTCATGATCATGAATAAAACATATATATTGTATTGACTAATTGAATGATGTTTACATACAATGTGACTAATTAAATATAATACATACCCCTAAAAAACAAAGTTCATTGTAATATATAGTACTAGTTAAAACTTAATACAAATTCATGTATGATAAAGATCTAATGAAGAATGATGAAGTAGCATCAATAAATTTAAATGAAGGAACTACTGAAGAACACATTCATGAACTTGATATGACGATTAATAGTTTTGGGTACCGCAACAAAATGGATATCAATCACCTATTGAATTACCCGGGTGAAAATGATACAAGTTCAGGTCCAAAATGTAGATGAAATTGCAACTTGTATTATTGAAATTTCTATTGAGGATGAAACTGAAAATGATACAATATTTTTCCAACCAATTACGCGAAAGAAAATACTAATAGATGCAACAACTCTTTATAATTTTTATTGTAATATGAGAACGTAATGCCGAAACTTTTGACTACAGTGAAGAAAGTTATAGATGAAATACAATTACATTTGAATTTTATATTTTACCAAGTTGTCCTAACTATATTTTTAATTTTACAGAATTATTAATTTATAATATTAAAGGGACCATAAATTTATATAAAAGACTTCCAAAAATTTATTATCTTATTAATTTATTAAAATTATTAATTTAGACCTAGGGCCTAAATTGGGACCGAGAAAAATTATTATTTTAGAGAAGTTGCTAATTTATCGAGTATTAATTTATAAAAGTTGTACTACAAATTTCTTTTTTACTAAAATAAAGTGTCTAAGTGATTTAGTGAAATAAACAAAAGCAAACACCGTTTCAATTAAAAACCGTATAATTTTAAATTATTACAAAGGTATTTATCAATAATTAGTTCAACCAATTAATTTTTTTCATAATTAAATTATACCATAAGTGTGAAAAACCAGCTTCCTTTTTTATTTGCCCTAAACTCCCAGACGAGGCCTGCCAATCTACGCATGGAATTGATTATGATGAGATATTTAGCATATTTTCATCCCTCAAAATTTAGGTGAGATTAATGTTATTGTGTCATCAATCGCAACTAATAAGTACTTCCCCAATTATATATATGTTTATGATTTCAAAACAACAGCTGACAGAAAGCACCTCTTCCCAACAGCCTTGCTGCTTTTCACTTGCCAGCCTCCACCCGCTTCCATACATTCTACCTGTAAATGTTTTCAACAAATCAAAATTCAATCTAAGATACTAATTGCTGAATCTAAATGAATCCCGAGACGAAACGTACATACCAAATCTACAATGTCTTCACCAGCTCTCAGGCCTCCAATAACGTATATCGATCCATCAACAACAGCAGCTGCTGCATATCCCCTCGCCTGGTTAATTGGTTCCCCAATCATCCATGATCCCATACGCATATCGAATATTTCAACGCTTGGAACCATTTCAGTACCATCATAGCCACCAATAGCATATCTATCAAAGGGACATACTTGTTAAAAAAAAAACATGATTCTCACTTCTGTTTTTTAGGATAATTGAGGTCGGTAACCAAGCCCACAGGAATACGGAGATAACACCACAAGTGCTCTTCCAGGAAAGGGAAAATCTTACTTTCAAGGCATAAAGCATAGCCCTGGACATATAATCTCCAGGACAAATGAATCTAATAATATAATGACAATAAATAACTGAAACGACAGCTTACAGATTTTCATTAAAAACAACCAGTGAATGGCAGCCCCTCTTTGTGCTCATGCCTGCAATTTTGGTCCATGAATGCTCTCTGGGATCAAATCTTTCAGCAGACCTGACAAAGTTGGAATTTCAGTCAAATGCCAATTACCGTGGCCAGGGTGAATAAACAACAAACTAGTCCATTACCATACTTCAAGAATGAATCATGTGTGCACGTCTAAATATAACAAAAAATGCAGAAAACCTAATGGGAAAATAACCTCATAACTTACTTCAGGTAATCACTCCCATCATATCCACCAGTCGCATAAATTGCACCATTAAGTTCCACGGCAGCAAGTGCGAATCGCTGTAAAACCAATTTCAGGTTAAAACTTAACAATAATAACTTGAATATATTTTATCCATGTTACAAAAGAATCGCATCATTCAAATTTCAACAATGCTCAAAGCATGAAGCTATAAGGTATACAATGAATAGAAGAGAGAGACATAAGGAGCATAAAATCTAAAGAGAAGCAAAAACTCGAAGAAAGATGACTCCTCACTTCTTTAATTTACTTAACCATATTTACTAACTTAAATGGAAGATAATAATAGAAATTAAAGGGCATCCGTGTATTGAAATTGAAATTTAGTGGTTTGTTTTATACGTTTTCAGTTATTATTGCCTACTAGAAAGAAATCCTTCTAATAAATATCTGATACCTCTCTCAATAACAGTACCAGATTATCTGTTTTCTCTAAGCCATGAAAAATGTGAAAACCAGATTTTTCACAATAAGCAAAAGGAAAAGTCAGCATTACATCCACCTTTTGTAGCATTGAGCGTGTGTTGATCCATCGTCCAACATTTAAGTCAAGCATTTCAACATCTGAAAAGCATTGAATCCCATTACCGCCACCAATGGCAAATATTTTGTCATCCAATGCAGCTCCAGCTAAGCTTCCCTTTGGCTGCTTTAGGGAAGGGCCAGGGGTCCACTGATTACTTGATGGGTTGTATGATTCGACTTGACAAAAACATAAAAGAAACATGAGACTTAAATAAAATTTCCTTAAAAGCACAAACAGGACTTGAGGACTAGATAATACCTGTATCATACCATGAAAAACCATCACCACCACCAAAGACATAGAACTCGCCATTCAGCTGTACAACTGAAGTATATGAACGCACAGAACTCATTGGCTGAACAGATTTTATCACATCATGAGATGGGAAATAAGAATCCAGTGCTGATGACCACAATGCACCATTGTACCCTCCCACTAAAAATATTGACTTGGTAGGATCCAGTTGCAACTCATCAGAGGTATCAATTTCCTTTACATTAATATGCTCCACAGACTGATTGGATAAAGATTCCAAGATCAGGCAACGATCTTTTAGTCGTTGAATTTCCATTTCCGCTGCAACCTGAAAATCCAGATTATAGGTATCATCCATTGCACAGATCAGAATTAAACAAACCGCCTCTACAAGCACATTTTTCTGTTACTGTTACAGATACAAAGTAAACGTAATTTATAAGGATGAAAAAAAAATAAGGGTACATGTGAAAGAAACTGTCATAAAGGTCATAGTTTCAATCAGTATTACACAAAATGCTATAAATAACCACCCATAATAGCAGGAAAAGTTAGTGCCAGAATATAGAAAGCTCAAAGCCAGAGTAATAAGAAGGATTTTTAATGACAATGGTTTGTTCTTTCAGTTGCTTAATATTATAACATTAGTCTTGCAATAAGAAAAGAGAGAAAAGGGGATATGGAGAAAATTGCACCAGTTTTTGCTCCATTTGAATCATCTTCTCACATTGTTCTGTTTTAAATGTCCTCAGTTCTTCCATCCCTTGAATAAACTAGAAAAAAGAAAGATAAATAAATGAGATCAGAACTTTTCCTTTATTTTTTTCTCCAACGAAAGTAAAAGACCAAATCTAACCCTTCCCACTTCTCTATAAATATATTTGAATAATAGAGCTTCCAAATCACCTTAGCTATACTGGATTGACAACTAGATGATGAACAGGCACCATTTTCCTTCTTCTGCACCAAATCCGTTTGCCCCCTTGAGAAAGTCCCATCTTCTAAGCGTGCCTCTTTCATAACCATGGAATCTTCAACATTATCCATCAAAGAAACATCTTGTTCTGTTCGTTTTTGAGCCAGTTCTTGCAGTTTAATCAATATAAATTCTTTCTCGCCATGTGTTGTTGTCTTTGCATCTACATTAGTTTCTAGTGGATCAAAAGGAGTGAAGTCAGTGGCATCTGATTTTCCACTTGACTGACTAAAATGCTCATCTGCTACTTTTGTTTCATCAACGAAAACATCTCTATCCCATTTTGCATTTGTGTGATTAGCATGCTCCACCACAGGAGCAAGTGGCCTAAACCCTTCATCTTCCATCTTTGTACCAGATGAAGGAAGAGGCTGGAAAATATTTCTCCACTTTGCTGCATTGTGAGGCAGATAAGTGCTTGGAGAAACAGCTAAAGATGCCAATAAGGACACCAATTTACTTGTTTGAACATGGTCTAGCTCAAACCAGAAATGATTGCGACAGTAGTAATTGTCTGCAATAATAGGTTTAAACTGTTCTTCAAGCAATGGTTGGCACTGCTGTCGAACACGAATCTGAACCTTATTTCAAAAAACAAAAAGCAAATCAGCAATATATGGAAAATAAAATTAAATAAAATAAAGTAAACCAATAGATCAAACATGAAGGCACTTTCTAGATATATATACTTGTGCAGGATATTGTGTTTTCTCCGAACCATCAGTAGTCCATCCATAGGGGTTAATGTTCATCTGACCATGGCTAGCAGCCTCAAAGATTCCATGTAATTTTCGCTCACTATAGTTGAACAGAAATAATGGCAATCCTGGATCAATGTTCTTCACGTACGAAAAGTGTTGAGCAGGTAATCCTGATAGAGAAAAATCAAGAATTACCGTGGCACCCAAAAAAGTTTCTTTGAGAAAACACAAAGAAAAAGAACATTGTATAAAATAATAATACGAGTGAACTTTCCTAACAAAAGAGGAACTCATTCAATAGGATTGAGAAGGGAAAAGGAAATGGCAACTGAAAAACAAGTGTTGGAAAAATGCAGCTGAATTGAAATGACATACCAAAAAGTTGTTTGAATAGACACTCTTTGTAGGTGGCATTCTTGCACCCGAATATGACACCACCAAGCTGATTCTTCCTCAAATTTCTGGAAACAACAGAAGTGTTGGCCTCATTTGGAGTAAAAGGCACATTCCCATTAGCTATGAAAGTCTGTTGTTTCCTTCCTGCCACCATCCTGTGATCCACATATGAATAAGAAAAGAAAGACTTTTTGATCAGGGATTAGCAATTGTTTCTATCAAACATAAGAAAAATATAAACTTGATTCTATCCTCCAACTGTCACTAATGCAAAACAGTAAGCAAAGTTCACGATATAGCCATATTTTATAAATGCCAATATCAAGGATAAGACAATGTCAGAAACAAATAATCTCAAGCAAGCAGCTAAATGAATTTAAGAAACACTTTATAATCACCATACCAAGGGGGGATGTAAAATCTCTCAATTTTCGCTCTAAGAGACAGCAGCAAAAATCATTATGTGATGTATTATTGGCAGTATAAGAAACACAAAAACCTAAAGAAAACAGCCACAATGAATTCAAGAAACAATTTTTATTCACCATAACGAAAATTCATCAAATACGTTTCTTGAAATTCACACTGAGAAACATCAGCAAAGTCATTATGCGATGAATTATTGACTTCATAAGAAAACACAAGCCTCAAATAAAACAACCATTATGAGTTATGGAATCAAATTTTAATCAATACAATGGAAAAGAAGAAGTAAAATTCCTGAAATTTAAACATCTGCAAATTCATTAAGCAATGGAACTGTTAATAAAGCAATCCATGTAATACATTATTTAATCTGAGAGATTAATCACAACCTAAAGGTGTATTTGACACATGGGAGTTATTGAATACAGAGGAATAGAGTAAAGTGTAACAAACATAACAATATTCAAAATATAATGAAAAGAAACGTAATCCAGTAAATGCAGAACGGTGAAATGATAGATAAGAAAGAACCCATGGAGAAAAAGCAAAAAGAAGATCAATTCCATGGCGATATTCAAACCGATAGATCCAAAAGAGTTGTTACATTGGGAGAAACGCTCAAGAAAACCAAAGAGAAAATGATCGGTGGTCGGAGTTTGGTTTGGTTGCACTTTGCAGAGAAAAGAGAAAGACTTCCTCGACAAGGTCTGTCACTCGCTCATTCACTCAGTCACTCGATCGATCGATCGCTCACTCACTCACTCAGAGTCGCACGAAGCGCGAAAGCAAAACAATGAAAAACCTGTTCTTCCATTGTGCTGTCATTTGCCTTTTTTTTGTAACAAACCTTGATTTGAAATTAATTGAAAAGGAATAGAAGATTGGAGAAAGTTTTCTATTGGGTAAAGTACACAATAGGTCAATAAACTATACTCGAATGATCATATTTTACCTTAAACTTTCATAAATTACAAAATAATCATTAAAGTTTTTGAATGGCTACAAAAAGGTCATTGTAATTAGTCGATTTATTATGAAATGATCATTAAGTTTTATCAAAATTTTATAAAATGACCACCACATTTTTAAATTTTTTATGATTTATTATAACATTGTAGTGATTACTTTGTAATAATTTGATAAACGTAACCAAAATTATAGTTTAAGAATAGTTAAGTGACCTATAATGAACCCTTTATTTTTTTATTATTAGCAGTAGTAGGTTAAATTGTATATATAGTCCCTAGATTATACATGTTTGACAGATTTACTCATCTACTATAATTTGATGATTGTTGATCCTTTAATTTTATAGTGTGCTTTTAGGGTTTAAGGTCAAATAATTGAACAGTTATTTTGCACATTTACGAAAATTAAAAGAAAGGAGAATAAAGTATAATATTTGTCAAAATGAAAAATAAAATTCCAAAGGATGCAGTCGCCTTTATCTTTCCTTTTGAGTTTTTTTAGTCGATTGTTGTACTAATTTTAATATTAATTGTCGATCATTGGTGGTTATTATTTTTTATATTATGTTATTTGTTTTTTTTTATATTTTTAATTTTAAATAATATTTTTTTATCATTGTGATACATTTTTTCTTTGTTCTAACACGTTTTTTCAATGCTCTTATGACACTTTTATTATAGCTTTTGGTAAGTTTTTCGCATACATTTTTTATTTTTGGTTTTCGCACAAATACTCTCTTTATATTTATTTTTTGATTGATTTGTCAGTAGTCACGTATAGTTAGATAATTTCTTTAGTAAAATGTCATTTGTTGATATAATCAAAATTGTGTAGCGAAGCAGCCTGTTAGATAATTTGTTTTGCTCACTACTACTTTATCACTTCATAAAGTGTCTCGTTAGATAGAGACAATGAGTTTCTATGAAGGTTATTAGGTTTTTTTTTTATGTTAGATATCATTTTCAATGAAATGTTTTGTTTTTCTTCGAATCTTTAGATTTGGTATTTTTTATTTTTATTTGAGTTTTGCGATGAGTATTGTCTCATTTTTTCTATGCTTGGTGCATTGTAATTTTGATTATGTTATTTTTATTCATGAAAATTAGTTATTATTGTTAAAAAAATTCCAATAGCATGTTTAAAAAATATATATCACATCAAACTATTTGATAAAATTAAAATATCATTTTTGAAATTAAAAATATACATTTTGAAAATTAAGACTAATAATAACCATAATATAATAGTCGGATCTGTCACAAGCTCATAATATATATATATATATATATATATATATATATATAATTGGAATAGAATCCAATTATATAGTATAGAAGTTTTAGTTTTACATATATTTAAATTGTTAAATGGATGGAAATAAACGGTTAAGATTACAACAATAAATTAGAAGATATTCATTAAAAAAGAGTTAATATCAGCCTTTTATTTTTACTCATCAAACGGTCCTAAATCTATGTAAAATCAAAGGAAAGTTTACACTATATAAGTGAATCCTAACTGCATATATACAAATAGGATTTTATTACACAATGTAGAACTCTTTTAGTTTTACACAAATTTAGGACTGCTAAATTAGTGAAAATAAATGGTTAGGATTTAACAGTAAGAAATGAGAAGATATTCACTGGAAAAAAATAAATTAATCTCAGCTATCTATTTTCACTTATCAAACGGTTATAAATTTGTACACAACTAAAAGAGTTTTACATTGTGTAAGTAGATCCTAACCAGGGGATGCAGTTGGTCCCATGGGGTGAATTGCATACCCATTATTTTAGATAAATTATTAAATATAGTAAGGAAATTAAAAAAAGTAAGAAATTTTATATACCCATTTTATTAAAAGAAAATAATAATAAATTTTTTGGATCTCATTTTAATTTTTAGATATACCACTCTACCTAATTTGTCTTAATTTAAGTTAACTTTTTTGTAAATAGAAATGAAATATGATATGATTAGTTGAAAATTATGTTTATGTAACTTTGTTTTCTTCTTATAATAATGATAAGAAGTAAAGAAGATTTTCAATTAAAACCATTGAAAAAGGCATGCCAGTGCAGTGCAGTGTAAATGAGTTCAGGCCCATGATTCCAGTTAAGACAACAAAACAGGCTATCATGTCTGAGCCTGTAATGTATTAATGGTCTAACAGCAACTCTTCCTCCAACTCATTATCCTTTGGGTAAACTAACAATATACTTGGCCTTTTGAGAAACGTTGAAAATCATTGGTAGGACCGAGCGAGTATTTCTGAATTCTGATTTCGGTTTAATTTAAAAAAGTATAAAATTAAACTTTATCTTGAATTTTAAGTACATAAAAATTATTTTTATTATATTATGTTTTTTTAGGAAGACACGGGTTTCAACATATTTAAGAATTTAATATTCTCCAATTTGAAGATTGAAGTATGAACAATTAGGTATCATATTTAAAAAAAAAAACTATATAATGAATTTTATGTCGCATATATATTTACATACTCATGTGAAGATCCATTTTTCACTTTTGGTAGATTCATCCTTAATACCAAACTAACAATGATTCATCCTTGATCGGATTCTCCTTAATACCAAACTAACAAAGATTCCTCATAAATCTCAATAATTATCTAATAAAATTCTCCTTAATATCAGGCATACAATGATTCTAAAAGATATTCAAAATGAAGGGCAATTGAAAGTGTTGAGGTTTGATTTGAAGTAACAATAATTGGATTGGATTCCTTTCCTCCCTAAAAGTGTTGACTGCGCTTTTGGTAGATTCTTCTCCGATTAAATTCTCCTTAATACCAAGCTAACATGTATTCTCAATAATTATCCAATCAATTTCCTCTTAGTATCAAGCTAATAACAATGATTCTAACAATAATTCAAATGGAAGAATCACTGAAAGTGGTCCTCATCTGATAGTATACCATCGATCTAGTAGTTTTGGCGTCTTTGCTTTACATACTTATGAAACAACCTCGTATTTCTATCGCTGTTTTTAGCCAATTAATGAAACACGTTGGTCCCAATATAGTTCTTTTCTGTCTAGTTCTGGTGGAATATTTGAGCTTCTCCCATGAAAATCAAAGTGAGGGAATGATCATGGAAAAAATTCGATGGTTCCTTTCTCCCGTAGCCATCTGCTTTGCGATGGTACCGCTCTTCTGGAGGGAAGCATCTCATTCTATCGGAAGATCTTCGTTGTCATCGTTCAGACGAACACGACAAAAGTTCTGTCCATGACTAAGTCTACCACATAGCAAAAAGAAGAGGGTCAATTTTACGTATTCAAACCTCACATAATGGTGCTTACCATTAGACAATAAAGAGTTTATTCCTACGCGAACTCTAACTTCCATTATGTGTTTGTAGCTGAGGGAGATGGAAGTCGAATCATACTCGATAAAAGTAGCATTGAAGTCTCCCAGTATCTTTTCCATTTTCTCCGACACAAGTCCTGTTGGTTATATATATATATAATAATGCAAAGAGATTAATTTTATTTGAATTTTAAATTTTAAATTTTAAAATCAATGGTTGAGATAATGGAGTTGAGATTTTGAAAGATTTTTTTATGATTTTTCTCCTTACGTTCTTACCTAAATACACTTGATTTTTAGCTATAAAATGAGGTCTCCATTTTCAAATCACTCATTTATTCATTCTCCTCTCTTCTTCAATATTTCTCTCTTCATAAGCATAGTGAATTTTTTCCTTTTCGATGGCCTTTAATATTTTTTATGCTAGTAGTCTTTATTCCGGATAAAATATTTTTCTTTCCTCCAAAAAGAGTAACACTATTCAGAGTAGGGATGGCAAACGAGTATAGTTTCGTGGATTCCGCACCGCACCCACTCCAATTGGGGCGGGGATGGGTATAATTTTAGCGGGTAGTGGGCGGGTGTGGATTTAGAAAATGATACCCGTCGCGGGTAGTGGGCGGGTAATTGGTTTGAGACATTACCCGCCCCGCATCCGCCCGCCCCACATCCTACCGCCCAGCTAAATATCTGCCCGCCCGCCCACTTTCTATTATATATGTAGGTAGTAGTGAATTTAAATTGGAGCACTATTAATTGGAGGAAATAGAGATTGATGATTGTAATACTGAAGTATCATATGTCATAAATATTGCCTGAAATTTTAGAATGTTGTGCCAAAGAACAAAAACATTATGTGTTTGTCATTTATGTTTCTAAACTTTAATTATGTCTTTTATTATGGTGTTTTTTGTACTTTAAGATCTATATTAACACTTAACTCAGATAATCCTTAGATTATTTTATTATGTTTCTTAGTGGACGTTTTTTTATGTTTGTTGCTTATATATAACTTAAGTTTGCTTTCAGGCGGGTCTAGACGGGTACGTCACTAATGGGTAGTGGGTGTGGGGATGGATTTGAGAATGTACCCGTGTGGGCGGGTGTGGATTTGAAAATTTGTATCCATCATGGGTGGTGGGCGGGTGGTGGATTGAAAAATATTAGGTGGGTATGGGGATGGGGAGAGGGTATCCGCACCCGACCCGCCCGTTTGCCATCCCTAATTCAGAGTTCCACTTCCTTATTTCGAGTGTACGAAATTCGGAAGACTGTGTTAACTTTAGGGGCAACGTCCATTTTATCGATTATACTAGTCCGGACGAAATTTCTTATAAGGCAGTGACTACGCAGCACATTAAAATTACTTGGTCTTTATTTATTTATCTTATTTATTTTTCCGGTCAATACTAATCTTTCATTTTGCTGTAAGCTATATTTCCAACAAATCCAAGGGAACCTCATGTATGATAACTCAATAATCCACGTAAAGTAGCGGAACAAGCTTAGGGTCTTCTCCCTCCTTTAAGAGAAAATAATCTCATTGACCAAAAATGTCTTATAATATATGATTTTAACCAATTTTTTTTGGATTTGCCAAAATGACCAACTAAATCGCAATGCGATCGATAATTCGCAACGACTGGTGGTATTGCATTTGTTTCTTAAGAATTTTCTCTAAAAATATAGTATTCGCGCGGACGTGTCGAAGACACGTATTACCACGACCCCGACCCGACCCGACCCGACCCGAGACGACGGCGGCGGCGGCGCGTGAGAGTCCCCCTTGTTCTCTACCACTCAACAAGGAAGTGGGAAAGCCAAGCCTTAAATACCATTCCCAATAGTGTTTCCAATACTATATGGGATTGAGCATTACCAACACTTGTTTCCAATACTATGTGGGATTGAGCCTTAAATAGTGATATTTTTTTTTGAATGTTTTGCTTAAAATTGCAATAATCGCGATTGATTGTAGATTGACTTTTAATTATGACATATTTAATCGTATAATACTAATGCAATTGTTTGCTGATTCAGTTATTTTAAGGTGCATGATTGTTAATTGTTTCCTGAATAATCACATTGTATTGGAACAAGTGTTGGTAATGCTCAATCCCGCATAGTATTGGAAACACTATTGGGAATGGTATTTAAGGCTTGGCTTTCCCACTTCCTTGTTGAGTGATAGAGACCAAGGGGACTCTCGCGCGCGCCGCCGCCACCGTCCGTCTCGTCCCGGGTCGGGTCGGGTCATGGTCGTGGTAATACGTGTCTTCGACACGTCCGCGCGAATACTATATTTTTAGAGAAAATTCTTAAGAAACAACTGCAATACCACCAGTCGTTGCGATTTTGGACTATCGCAACGAATTTGGAATAAATCGCAACGCGAACTTCGACTATCGCAACGAATTTGGAAAATCGCAACGCGAACTTCGACTATCGCAACGAATTTGGAATAAATCGCAACGCGAACTTCGACTATCGCAACGAATTTGGAAAATCACAACGCGAACTTCGACTATCGCAACGAATTTAGAAAATCGCAACGCGAACTTCGACTATCGCAACGAATTTGGAATAAATCGCAACGCGAACTTCGACTATCGCAACGAATTTGAAAAATCGCTACGCGAACTTGGACTATCGCAATGCGAATATGTAAATCGCATTGCGATAGTCCAAGTTCGCGTTGCGATAGTCCAAGTTCGTGTTGCGAATCTGGAAACTGATTTGTGATACCGGAGATTGCGTTGCGAATTATCGATCGCATTGCGATTTAGTTGGTCATTTTGACAAATCAAAAAAATATTAGTTAAAATTATATATTATAAGGTATTTTTTGTCACTAAAATATTTTCTCCTCCTTTAATCTATGTAGGATCAATAGATGAGAATAAAAGTTTCATAGTCTGATCCGTACCTATGATGTGATATAATCTGAATAAAAATCGGCCAACCCGATCCGTACTCGTTGGATTTCAAACGTTTGCTACCGTTGCTCTCATAGACTGAAATTTAAGGGCACTCGTACTGAGAAAACAGACAACAAAACAAAGAGCAAAAGAGGTGATCACGTCTTCTTCCACTGCATCAATCTGTAATCCTTCATCCTCTCCATTATCTATGGAGAGACTTGCTAGATCTTGTAATACATCAGCTATGGGAATAGTAAGAGAAAAGAAAAGAAAACCAAATACGTGCTACAAGAGCATAGATAGACGTGATATAAGAATATAGAAAAATGACAATGTGCAATCAGAGATCACAAGCTGGTTTTGAATTAAGTGTTAATTATAAGTAATGTGTTTGAATTTTGGAAGTGGTTGTTTTGTCCAATTTTTGTGTTTGATGCATTAGAAACCAAGACCAAATCATAATTTTAATCGCGGTTATTCCAATGATGAATGGATGTACAATAAATAGGACAAAAGTGGACAGCCGGGCTAGTCCATAGCTGTTTGGACCTACACGTGGAGATCAGATGAACCAAAAACGAACAAGAATCCAGTTGATGAATGTATTAAAGCTTCCCTAAAGAGTAGGGAAGGCAACCCCATGAATCATGCCAATACATCCACTGCCGGATATTATGGGGAGAATCATGAGTGACTGCTTACAATACAGACTTCTAATTTTTTTAATTCTTTTTTTAATTTATAATTAAGGTTTTTAAATTTTTTTAATTTCACTTTTTATGTATATAATTAAGACTCTTGCTTTTTTTTTTAATTTCACTTTTTACCTTTATAATTGAACTTTTAATTTTTTTCAATAACATTTTTTATCTTTATAATTGAGGTTACTAATTTTTTCAATCTCATCTTTTACTTTTATAATTTAGGTCTCTAATTTCATCAATTTTCTAATATTTATTAATATAACACTAATTTAATGATTCAAAATAATAGAATATAATTATATTTTATAAAGACCTATTTTTTCAGCTTCGCTCGTAGCCCAAAATTCTCCGAGACTATTTTAAATACAATAACTATACCACTACGCCTTCAACCTTGTAATCATTTATCATTTGGCTTAATCCCTCTACGTATGATTTCGGTTTTGACTTTTGCACACCCAAAGGCAGTTACTTGTTCGTAAGGTTAGGTCGCACTAACGCCTGAATTCTAAATCGAGTACAATCCAAGCACCTTTGGCTTTTTCTATATTTTCGCTTCTTCTCAAGTCAATCATCATGCATCCATCTTTATATATATATAATTCATATTCATAATTACATCTTTTAATAATTTTATATCTATTATTTGAGAGTAAAGTACACAAATGATTCTCAAATTATATAGTGCTTATTTGTTGACTCTCGTGATTATTAAAAAGTTACAAAATAATCATCCGATTATAAGACGTTTTGTTGAGCCTCTTGATTATCAAAAATTACAAAATGGATACTCAATTATTCATATGTTCCAAAATCATCATTTTCGTTAAAAATTAATGCATGTATGAGTTGGACGTTAATTTGCTGATTGAGATATAATAAAATCATATTTTAATGATGTCTATTGGCACTATCATTGCTTTTAAGCATTAGCTCGCCAACATAATGTCTCAAGCACCGACTCGGTGTCATAATATAAATAGAGATTTGATCCACAAACTATAACTAAAACGACAATGGATAAGATTTTATCATACCTCAGGTAACAAACAGTCATTAACTTTTAAACGAAAAATTATGAGTTTAGAACATATAAATAATTGGATGATCGTTTTATAACTTTTAACAGTCATAAAACTCAACAATATTGGGATACCATTTTTATATTTTACCCATTATTTAAATGTGGATTATTTTGTTGAGAGTACAATACTATTGGTATTGGCAAATGGTGTTACATGGCCATGTGCAATCTGAAATATGTTGTTTCTTTTAGGATAATAATTCGGTGTTTCTATGTATGTGGCAGCGGCTGTCCAGGCATGCTGTCATATTTCCATAGTACTAATTAAGCTCAGCTTTTTTTCATTATTAAACTTGACTAGCTACTCACCTAATTAGTTGCAACAAATACATTACTTTCTCACCTTTTGGGACCCTTATGATGAAAGGGGTACTTTGGGTGCACAAGTCAAAAGTGGGATGGTCCAAATACCATGAGAAAAGCCATCACTTGGATTTTTTTAATTAATTTTGATATCTTATTTATTTATCGATTAATTTAAAACAGATTTTATAGACTTTTATTATTATAGTAATTTTCTCGATTCAGTTTGCTCTAAATTGAATTTTACAGAAATTCATTATAAGGAAGATCTTTCTAACTTAATTTGCTCCAAATCGAGTTTTGCAAAAAATGCCTTTCTGCTCCTAGTTCTAGTAGCCCCTTCACTCTTTTATGTGTACACACATCCTGTTCAACAATTTACGTTTTAAAATTTAAGATTTTAGATGAATTATTTTAAATTATAATATAATAATAAAGTATATAAATTTTAATTTATTATTATTATATTAAATTACATTGTCATTTAAATTTTAATAATCACTTAATAATCAGTTATTAAAATAAAAGTAGAAGTTGATTTTAGATATAAAATTTATAAAAAAAATAATGTGCTGATTAAAACGAAAATACAAAAAACCTGTGAGATATCACAAGTTCAAAATATAATTTACCCTTTTTAAAACTTAGGATAAACTACACGTTTAGTATCTAAATTATTACTTTTATTATGTTTTAGTACCTAAACTTTATTTTTTTTCCAAAACCATACTTAATGTTTATATTAAGTTTCAATTTGGTACTCCTCCGTTAAAAATTTAATAGAACTGATGACATGATATTTTTTTCTATTTTTCAATGATAACGTGACTTTATCTTATGAGGATACATCAACATCACTGTTAAATTTGTAACAATGAGGTACTAAAATGAAATCTAGCCTAAATGTTAAGTATAGTTTTGAAAAGAAATAAAGCTTAGATATCAAAATGGAAAAAATAATAGTTTAAGTAAACATGTAGTTTACCCTAAAATTAAACACTAGGCTTTTCTCGGCTTCCAATGCATGGTGTGGGCTTAAACTTTGTCTCCTCCTTCACCCTACTTTAATCATCTGCATTTTATTTTCTTTTTAGATTTTAGCTTTTTACAAGACCGAGCACACACATGATTCTTTCTCTTTACCAACCAAAGCCACAATTTTCAAATCAATTCCATGCCTTTTTCAACATTGCTAACAAAATGTGCAACTTTTACTAAATAAAGGTTAATTCGATCGAGTTAAATATCGTTAATATTTGACGGAAGAGTTGACGTGACAATTAATAAAATTAGTATAACTACATATTTAATACTTAATACTTATATATTAAATCAATTTAGTCTTAATTTTAATTTAATTCAATAAATTTAATCCTCTAATGAGATGCTGAAGTATGTCAATATTTGGAATTTTTTCATAATTTTAATTTATTTAACAATTTTCTTTAGATCAAATTATGATCCAGATCATCCTTTGATCGAAGGAAAACTAAGATATAAGAAGGTGGTGGAGGAAGAATTTGAATTTGGGATTGAAAGGAAAGATAGGCACGCCTTAATTAGAGAATTACGGAGAATTTAAACCACCAATGCAACTTTGATAGTTAGTTTATAATTGGATAGCTTTCCTATATGTTTTAAACTTTAGTTAATATAGATTAAAAAGTAAAAAATGAGTTTTATTTTTATATTTTTAAATTATATTTAATATTTAATATTATTAATTAACTTTTTAAAAAGTGATTTTAATTTTTTATGAAATATTTAGTTTTATAAACGCATGTTATTTATGTATATAAATTTTGATGTCCTATAGTTTGTTTTTGTTACTTTATGTAAAATTGTAGGATAATATAATTAGTTTAGAGTTATATATATATATATTCTTTTGTAGATGGATGTCATAATTTATTAATTTATAAGAAAATCTAAATATTTTAAAAAATTTGTGCAATCTGAACCGGTTTCAACTATTAAGCTCCATACGTGCGAACATAAGAAATTATATTAAAAATTTAGGGGATAAGAAATTATAAAATCTCAGTGGTATAAAATTAAATAATTTATATAAAATAAAAAATATCTAAAATATAAGATAATTTAAAATTTTTAAGGGTGACCCCTGATCATGTCTACACTACCAGTACGCAACCTTGTTTCGCACAAAAACACCACCAGGGTTTTTTCGTGCCAATATTCCTTACAAGATCAAGAACTAAGTCTACGTTAAAAATCTAAAAATTATAAGATTAAAAATGATTAAATTAAAGTATTTGGGGGGGGGGGTAAATCAAGTATTTATGAATAGTAACAGTAGTAATCATAGAGTTGATTACATGGAACTCGGTGTAAACAAGTTTTGACAGCACATCAAACAGAATTACTGGATTGTTTTAGAATGTCTAGTTTAGATTTGAGATGGAACCAAACATAAGGTGACGGATTGGCGGACGAAAAACTTGCTTTTTCGCAGCCTTTGCTTGAATTTTGGCTGAAAGAGACAAACATGTTGTTCGTTCGAGGTCCCAAACCTTCATCACTACGCGGCCATTTAATAATTAACGTTTCATCTAATATTGCCTAATTACGCATAGAAATAATTCATTGAGTCATAAGGTTTAAAAGGTTATATTAAAAATTTTAAAGGTGTATAAGTATAAAATTTAAAAACGTGCGAAATTAGATAATCAATGGAAAAGATAAAAAATGTAAAATACAATAGAATTTAATATTTCTAGAGGTGTAACTATACCACTCAGTATCTCTCTTGATCCATCCATGAGAATTTAACATATTTTGGTTAGAATAGGAGCACCATATTTGATTTAGATTTCACTTGGTAGGCTTAATTACTCATTAACTTTGGGTCTACGTTTTCCCACTCCATAATTATATCCCTCAAGGGAAGAATTTTTTTTTTTTGCCTTTGAGATTTCTGAAAAAGTAAGACTATGTTTTGCTTTTGCCTGGAAAGAAGAAGAGCTGTGTTTGAGTGAGAACAAAACAACTGCAGTTTGGTGTCCGAAACCCAAAAGATCCCACCAAAAAAGAAATGGAAAATAATAGGCATAATACCAAAGATAGTACGTATTGTTTGTTAAAATAATCATTTTTACTCATTCTTTTTTAAGAGTATTTTAGTCTCTAACATTTCACTTCAGGGACAAAAGCTCTCTTAAAAAATAAAATTATTAGTTAACACATGATTAACGCTCCAAAATATGAGTTTTTAACCTAAAATGATATGTTTGGTGCTAAAATACTTTAGAAAAAAGAATAAGGGATAAAATGATTATTCTGTTAAATATTTGAGATCTTTTGACCCTAAAATAAAATTTTAGGGGCCAACATGCTCCAAAAAATAGAATAGGAAGATGAAATTTTTGGTTAAAATCAGGGGTTAATTATGGCATTATGCCAAAATAATATTGGTTAGTTGCAGACTAAACCGGTTCCCAGTTCTCACTCAACTATTCGGTTTCACTACTCGAATTCAAATTTGAAAATTTACTTGTGGTTGGTTGTACATGTTTATCTTCCAAGAGTGTTTATTCAAACTAAATAATTATCATGTATCCAGCGCGTGACGCAAACTTTCTTAAAATTTAAAAATTCAAAGTTATAAAAGGAATTCAAAATCTGCCGTTTTTGATTTTGCAACCAGCTGCTATTGGTCTTCTTCTCTGCAGTGGTCACAAATTTCTGCCCTTTACCTCTAACATAAATAAATAATATTTTTAAATTAAGCTTTCTTTTTATTTATTTATTATTTATAAAAGCTTCGGACTTATGATTTTGAAGATATATATATATATATATATATATATATATATATAATTTAGTATAAGTATTAAATAATATTTATTTAAAAATAAATCTCAACTTATTTACGTTTAATATTTACGCTTCTAATATTCAGAATGTTTAATCTCAAATCAAAGTCGATCATTCCAATATATAGATCACTAATTTAATGTAACATATATTTAGGGGTTGTTTGTTTATTTCAGAATAATTAAACGCTGAATGATTTAAATGTTAAATGATTCAGAGGCTCTGAATGATTTGACTCTGAATATGACATAATGTTTGATAACTGACTCTGAATGATTCATAATGTACTTTTATGCTGAATCAGTCAGTATTATTTTGTTGAATCAATCACTACTAAGCGGTTCAATATTCAACGCTGAATGATTCTATTAAGAGACAAACAAATATTATCTTATAAAAGGAAGGCTTAATGTAACATATTAGTATAAATAATGGTTTGTTTCCACTAATCTAATGTAATGAAAATCTGATTTGTCTGCTTGTTTTAAGATATTATAAACCTCCTACTTCTGGTGTGTGCAGCAGCCACTTTTGTTTTCCCTGCAAACAATCACAGACAAATCCTTAAATTACTCCTTCTCCTTCTTCTTCTTCTTATTTATACTATTTTCTGACATTTCAAGCCAATCCCTCCACAGTCACAACAACTCATTTCAATGGAGAAACCTCCTTCACCCTTCTCCATTCCTCCACAGTCCTCCCCAAAGCCTTTCAAGAAAAGCTTCGTCACCACATTAATGGAGGCCGCCACTCTCCGCTCTCCTTCCTTCAAGGAAGACACCTACTTCGTCTCCCACCTCAAGTCTTCCGAGAAAAAAGCCCTGCAAGAGCTCAAGGACAAGCTCAATGCTTCGTTCGGCCCCGACGGAGAATGCACGATGTGGGGTGTCCCTCTTCTCTGCGGCGACGAAAAAGCCGATGTCATTCTTCTCAAGTTCTTGCGAGCTAGGGATTTCAAGGTGTCGCACTCGTTTCACATGCTGGAGAAATGCCTGGCCTGGAGAAAAGAGTTCAACGCCGACGGCATCACGGACGAGGATTTGGGGTTCAAGGAGCTGGACGGAGTGGTCGCTTATATGCACGGATACGATAGACAAGGCCATCCCGTTTGTTACAATGCGTACGGAGTTTTCAAGGACAAGGAGATGTGCGAGAGAATGTTTGGGGACGAAGACAAAGTGAAGAGCTTTCTAAGATGGAGAGTTCAAGTTATGGAAAAAGGAATCAACCAGCTGCATTTCAAGCCTGGTGGAATCAACTCTATTATTCAAGTCACCGATCTCAAGGACATGCCCAAAAGAGAACTCAGGGTTGCTTCTAACCAGATCCTCTCTCTCTTTCAAGACAATTACCCTGAGATGGTTGCTCGAAAGGTACCCTCAATAGTTCTTTATATATGTAAAACGTTTGGTCTCTTTTAGCTTCTCATCATCACATCTTGCCTTTGTGGTTTCAGATTTTCATCAATGTCCCATGGTACTTCAGCATGTTGTACTCGATGTTCAGTCCATTTCTAACTCAGCGCACCAAGAGCAAGTTCGTTATCTCCAGAGAAGGATCCGCAGCCGAAACACTCTACAAGTGAGTCCCTTTGGCTTTATCCACTTCTTTTTATCTCTTCACTTTCCTATAATTTGTTTGTTCGTTTGTTAGGTTCATAAGGCCAGAGGATGTTCCTGTACAGTATGGAGGACTGAGTCGACCCAACGATTCGCAGACCGGTCCTCGGAAACCGGCCTCCGAGTTCGTCGTCAAAGGAGGGGAGAAAGTGAACATTCAAATCGAAGGAATCGAGGTAAAGTATTGTTTTTTTCTCTTTGGTATTCTTTTCCACAGTGAATCGATATGCAAAATTTGTGATTTTAGAGAAAGAGTTAATGGTTTTTCAGGGTGGGGCAACCATAACATGGGATCTTGTAGTAGGAGGGTGGGATTTGGAATACAGTGCGGAGTTCGTGCCGAACGCCGAGGGCGGCTACACAATCGCGGTGGAGAAGGCGAGGAAACTGAGTCCGACGGAGGAGGCGGTGCACAACTCCTTCACGGCGAGGGAAGGTGGGAAAATGGTGCTGTCGGTGGATAATACATCATCCAGGATAAAAAAGGTTGCTGCATATCGTTATATTGTCCGCAAATCATGCCTGGATTAAGGTTTTTAATTTTCATCTTTTTGAATGGCTGTGAACCCGTTATTTTTCTTGAGGAGGACTAATTTGGTAATGTCATGTATAAATATGGAGGGTCATATTATTATTGCTGTTCTTGTTATATGGCTTGATATAAAATAGTGAATGCTTGAAAATAATCCATTACCAATGAGGTCTTGTGTTGTAATTCTAATGTTTTAATGTAAAATTTGGAATGAGAGAGTGAATGACAGTGTGTTGGTCGGTGACAGTGTGGTGTGTTTCATTAAGGGTACCGTACACGACTCATAATTTAACCTCAAATTGGTCCATCTCTGAATTTTTAGTTTTTGTATTTCCATCTCTTTGCATCCCCACCCAATCCTTTTTTGCTCAAGTAGAATCCTTTTGTTTTTGGGTAAAGTACACAAATGATCCCCAATTATAGGGTATTATATTTTTAAGTCTTTCGACTATTGAAAGTTATAAAATGACCCTTTAACTATAGTGTATTGCTTTGTTGAGTCTTACAACTATTAAAATTTACAAAATAGTCACTCGACTATTCATATATTTCAAACTTGTCATTTTTCATTAAAAATTTGATGATCGTCTGAGAATGGACGTTACCATTGATTCCAGAATTATTTGAACTGTATTTTGTGGATTAACTGTTTGTTTACATTATGTCATCATGTTAATGCTTGAAATATTATATTGTCGAGCTAGTGTTTGAAAGTAACAATAGTGTTAATAGACATGATTAATATGATTTTGTCATATTCAAATCAACATGTTAACGTCCACCTCATATGGTCGTTAGTTTTTAACAGAAAATGATCAGTTTAGAATATATGAATAGTTAGATAATAATTTTGTAACTTTTAATAGTAGGAGGATTCAACAAAACAGAGCCCTATAGTTGAATGATCATTTTGTAATTTTTAATAATTAAATGATTCAATAAAATAACTTCCTATAGCTGAAGGACTATTTGTGTACTTTACCCTCTCTTTCGATATGATAATGACAAGTTTGTGTTAATTGGCAATTGTGGGAATAGTAGTGTTTTAGAAGATTTTGACCTCTCAGAGCTGAGCGTTAACATATTGACTAATATATGATAGTCATTTGAGATTCTAGGATCATATTTTAGCATATCTCAGTCAGTAGGTTAATGTGCATCTTAGATTACCTTCATTTTTTTAATGAAAAGGAATAAATTTGAAAATGTGAATAGACATTTCTATAAATTTTAATAGTCGAACGACTCAAAAAAGGAATGCCTTATAATCAGAGGATTGTTTTATAACTTTTAATAGTTGAATGATTTGATAAAATAATACCCCATAAACAGAATTATTTGTGTACTTTTACCCTCTATATAAACATAATTTTGTAATTATCCCATAATAGATAGAGTCATAGAGATGCATTTTGCACCTGACTTTATCTCAATCATAAATAAATTATTGTGGTATATTGTGTCAACAACAGTTAGTTATGTCATTGTTTCGTTATTAATTTAACGATGAAGTGGTATAATTAAACATAAAACTAAAGTCTAATATTATTGTAACACCCCAAACACCAAACTAGTGACTAAAGTGTAAAATTTTAAAACTTCATGATCAATTTTGATAAATTGAAAAGTTCATGGATTTATTTGGAATTTCTTTGTATAGGATTGATTAGCAAAGATTGAAAGATGGAAGGGCATAATGGTCTTTAGGTAAGAAATGAATATAAAATTCATTTTAAGGTATTATAAACATGTGGCAAAAAGAAATAAAGAATTAAAAAGAAAATCTAGAATTCTCTTCATCCTTTCTATCTCCTCTCCACTGTGAGTCTCTGAGCTATAGTAATGAATCTTTAAGTTAGTTGTTTCTTGTAAGTTTTGATTAGTTTTGATTCTTGGGGTATTAGGGAAACTTGAGAAAGCATAAAGAGAAGTAGAAACTAAAAGATTGACAAAGTTATTAGTGATTGAGTAAAGAGGGTTTTTGAGAGAATAGATGAGAAATGATTAGTAAATGGATTTTGAAGTTATATTTGACTTGTCATAAGTTAGAATAAGAAGTTTAAGGTGTTTGAAAAGAATTTGGGATATGTTGATGAATTGGTATGATTTTCAGTTTCAATTGTTCTAGTGGGATTTTGGATGTTAGGAGTGTTAAAGTGATATAAGTTTGGTTTTGATAAGTGAAGTTGACTTTAAAGGTTTGAAAGAAGATAAAAATGGGAGAGTTAAGTGAATTTTGGTAAATTTTCTAGTTGAAATGGGTTATTTATGGGCAATGGTATCGGTACTGGATGAACAGTACTGATACTTTAAAGCAAAATAGGTGAAATATGAGTTAGAGTATCGATACTAGAATAACAATATCGATACTATAAGGTGAAATTGTATGAATCAGTAGAACAATATCGATACCGAAGAAGTAACATCGATAATGAGGGTATTGATACTATTGGACAAGTATCGGTACCATTTTTAGAGATGAATTCCAGAATGTAGATTGTCATCGATACTGAAGTATAATATTGATACCATGATGAGGAAGTATTGGTATTGGGCATGGAGTACCGATATTATTAAGCTGAAATTATGAATTAGGTGTTTCTTTTAGCTTAAGTTATTGATAATTGATTTATAGTAATATGAACTTCGATATTAATCTCGATCGTATTATTGTGTAGATATTGAACGAAGGCAAGTTCCAAACGATTCGACGTTATAAGATATCGACCAAGAGTGACCAGGATTTTTGCTTTGACTAAGTGATGCAAAAAGGTGAGTGCATACTACTATAATATATGGTTGTATGGAAACAAGACTTGCGATGAGTCTATTTCCATTGTTTTGAATAAACAATATTTTGAAAGTTTATTAAATGTGTTGAATACATGTTTACATGAATATAAGCATGGTTTTAATTTTATTACTATGTGTTATTGATCTATGTGATTATGTGAATATGTGATATAAGCTATGTGGAAACATATAAATGATAAAATGAAAAGTATGTGATATGACAGCTAGAGGCATAATTGGCATGCCCAAGAGTTGAGGGTTCCACGCGGTCCTTCGAGAAAATTCTATGTGGTCCTTCTGACATATTCTATGCGGTCCTTCGGGACATTTCTATGTGACACTTCGGTGCATATTCTACACGGCACTTCGGTGCAATTCTATGTGGCAGTTTCAATTGCAACCCAGTGCACAACCACAATGTACTCACATACCTTGAGTTCTCAGTGATATACCATGGACTATTAAAAGAAATAACATGAATGAACAGTATTCGAAAATTCTATGTGGTCCTTCTGACATATTCTATGCGGTCCTTCGGGACATTTCTATGTGACACTTCGGTGCATATTCTACACGGCACTTCGGTGCAATTCTATGTGGCAGTTTCAATTGCAACCCAGTGCACAACCACACAATGTACTCACATACCTTGAGTTCTCAGTGATATACCATGGACTATTAAAAGAAATAACATGAATGAACAGTATATGATAATGTATGTTTTTGTTTTATAAAATGTATTATAGTTTCTTTATACTATGATTTTTATAAAAGGTTAAGAATAAGTTTAAATGTTTAAATGTTTTAGTATGCACTTTATGACTCATTATGTCAAAGACTTAATGTGTGAGTGTTTTCACACGTAGGTTTAAAGAAGCCAAGAGATCAAAGCTAGGTCAAGACAGGACAACATATCTCTACTGAAGATCAGTTCAGAAACGATTTAAACAGTATGTTATTTTGTTATACTGAATTTTGTTGACATGTAATTAAATGTTTAAATCGCACATGCTCTGATCAGTTTTTGTAAACATATTTTATTGTATTTATGTAAATAATTAAGTATTTATTTTCATTGTGAGTTTAAATTTTTTAATATTTACTTTTATTTAAGGGTTTCACCATTTTAATATAAATAAATGTTTAAATTTTCAACCATTTTTAAAGTTAAATGATTTGAAAAGTCAATGTGATACATCGTATTTGTATCCGGATCAGATACGAGTTGAAGGTGTTACAATTATAATTGATAAAATTGATAGTCTAGTGATAAAAACGAATCGACGGATAAAATTTAATAATAACTAAAATAATATTTAAAAAAAAATCATGGAGACTTAAATTTAATAAATATAAAATTAAATAAAAACAAAATTATAAAAAGTTTTTACACATCTCTATACATGGACAAGTAAAATTTTGAGAAACAGGAACAGACATTTGTGGTTGGGTAATATTAGGACATCATCATCTTTTAGAAATAGCCAAGGGAACTTGACATGAGAGGAAACCGTACCGCAGAGATTCCTCCATTATTGATTTCACTGTCAAACATCTCAATCTTGCTGACGCACTATTCCTTACCCCTCAATATATATATATATATATAAGAAGAAGAAAGAATTAAGCAGATAAAAGCAGGGTAAATTATATACATCATCATTCGATTATATGATACTATTTTATTGAGTCTATTGACAATTAAAAGTTATAAAATAATCTCTAACTATAGGGTGTTATTTTATTGACTCCCTCAACAATTAAAAATTAAAAAATGTCACTTATGTATCAAAATTTTAAAAAAATTGAAAGTCGTTTAAACTGTATGTTAACCTACTGACCGAAATATCATAACAAATAATCTCAAGATCTTAAATGATTATACAATTAAAATGAGAAATTCGATTTTTAAAGGAAAACGATAAGTTTGGAATATATGAATAGTGGGATGACCATTTTATAACTTTTAATAGTTAAGAGACTTAACAAAACAACACCCTATTGTCAGATGACAATTTTATAACTTTTAATAGTTGAGAGATTTAACAAAATAATATCATATAATTGGAGGACCATTTGTGTACTTTACCCATAAAAGAAAGGCCAATGGACAAAAATAACATAATTCATGGTCAAGTGTCTCAAAGGCCGAGTTGACGAATCAATGAATATAATAAATAAGTTAATTAATGATTTCCATGGTCATAAATGGCTATTCCTTGAGGAACAAGCATATGACTGCACAATCATCTACTTCGGAACCGGGACATCTACTTCTCCATGCTTGAACAGCATAATCAACCAAAACTTCTGCTGCTCTGGATTGTGGCTTTACTGATTCAACTATTGTTATCACCTCCTTGTTTGTTAGCACATCCCACACCTGCAATGCAACATCCATGCTTAATTTTCGAGCAAAATGAAGTCTTCCGTCGACATCAGTCTCGAGTTAGATGACCAGTGGACCCCTCTGAGGAAAGGAAAAACGAAATTTGATTGATTCTACTTTCTCCATGTATTACTAGAACTAGGATCCTTTACTTCCAACAAATCTGTGTTTTTAAGCCGTTACTTATTCTCGTCGAATCTTATGTCGTTTATACCTACAAAGATGTATCAAACAATACAACACTAGCAACGAATTCAAAAACATGTTAAATTCTTACCCCATCGGATGCCAACACTACAAATTCATCTCTGCTTGTAAGCCTTCTATAAGAAACTTCAGGGATTGAGCTAAGGCCATAATACTTCAAGCAGAAATCACCGAAAGCCCTTGTCATGGCGAGACCAGCGCAATCCTGACCGGGCGCCCATACTCTAAGTACATGAGGCTCTTCATCCATTGCAAAGACCTTGCCTCCGCACTCTTCAATTCTTTCAGCTTCATCTGAGTAATAACACAAGAAAATTAATATAAAAAAAATGTAACACCATAGGAAACACATAAACAAAGAAATAGGGTGCGAATTGAAAAGGAAATACCCACTTGGTATACTTGGTTTTAAGTCGACTGTGAGTTGGATCGGTAAGAGTCGATTTTTGTTGTTTCTACTGCCAAGAACTGCCCGAGAGTCTCCCAAGTTTGAAACGATCAAGTGTTCATCCTGAAAATGTTTTAAGAAAACAAATAAAGAAATCAGGGATACTACTTTCAACCTGTGCTATCTACCAGCAAGCTCTTCCATTTGAGCTGCAGCTCATGATGTACCTGCTTAACGATAGTTACAGCGGTCGTACCGCTGCTGTAACTATGAAGGGAAAACTCGGAGTCAAGATCTTCATCCACTTCTTTGAAAGCTTTAATTAAACTTGTCTTCCAAGAGGAAAATGTATCCTTGTTAACACCATAGCTATCATTTTGTCCAGCACTGACTAGTGCATCATTTTCTCTGCAACCATTAAGTTGTGACACTTCGATGATCAAAGAAAGCTTGGAGGGCAAGGTGTGGCATGCATAGCGTGCAACTCTGTGACCTGACGGACCATGACCATCGAATACGCCGCAAAAGAATGCACCCTTCTCACCCGTAAAATTCTGGATCAATTTTGAAAATGAATTTGGTGATAAACAAAATAGGCAAAGCAATGATATATGTGCAAGTAGGTGATTCACAGAATCAGAAGGAATATGCTAATGCTATTGCCAGCCATAGCCTAGAAATACAATGTACCTAATTGTTTGCGAACTAGAGTTGATGAATTAAGTTCCCACCAAGTCTTTATTCCATTCAATATCCCATTGACAATTTAGTGCCAGAAATAAATTCAGGGATTTAAATAGCGGATGCGGTGGCGGTCGCGTTTTTGGTTGCATTGTGTTTAATACGATTGCAGACATAACAGACGCTATTGCGGTGATTACGGGTATCGTGATCATGCAATAACGGTATCGGACAGCACGAACGCTATCTAAATCCCTTGAATTCTTATACAGACCTCATTAACATTTTATACAAAATGACTGCAATCACAGTAAGGAGAGAAACTAGAAAGAATCTAACAAAATAAAGACAATAAAGGAAATTTTCTCATATCATGAAGCATTTCCAGAAATAAGATGCAATGCAAAACAAGGCATGCACAACACAATATAATTTACATGGGAAATTCTCAAATCAATCAACCATGGAACAACCCAATGCACATTCCAAAAAGAAGAAAAGAGGCATATAAAAATTAAAAAAGATTTAGAATCTGACAAACTAAATGAATCGTGAAAGAATAAAATGAAGAAAGGGTGTGTAGAAAAAGTGACCTCCCAAACGGTCATGGCGTCCTGATTGATCCTATTGTGGCCATTGCGGGTGTACATCGATATGAAAGGAGAGGAACCCCGCAATCTGAGAATTGCCCCATTATGTCCCGTCTTGGTATCATGACTCTTCTCTCGATTCTCCGGCAAATCGTCTTCGTACTCGGAACGTCGTTTACCTTTGTACTTGATATGCATGGAACAACATGCACCCATGTTGGCACCCCACCCTACACCACCACTCCCCAAAAAGTCGATGGAATTTCCGGTTGTTTTTCAGGCAAACCAGGGCCCAAAATGGTGGAATGGTGCGGGAGGGGACCCGAGGCTTAAATTTTAAATGCGCGGAGACCCATGAGAGAGGATGTCATGGCTATCCATTTTGTTGGATAACTTGGATTTATAGCACTACAGCAGTTTGCAGAAGGAGAAAATCTTATTTACTGGTAGTGTTTTTTTAGAATTATTATTTTTATTTATTGGTCATAATCTGTAATTTGTGTAATTGTTCCGACTTTACTCATGTCCAACACTTGTTAGACGAGGCATGGATGATCTCGGTCATTTGTCAAGATTTTTTTTTGTACAAAAAAAGTGGCTCCCCGATATAAGATCATAGCATACTTAAACTTAATTAGGATTTACATAAAATTTTACAGATTGTCCACTAAAAATAAAGGTGGTGAAATTCGAAATTGACCTTACAAGCTCAAATTCTTGAATCACAACCATTTGTGTCAGCACTCTTTAGTCCGTCACTTGTCCAGATGATCATACGTAACGTACTTATTATCATTGATGGATTTAGTAAGTTCTTTTAAGAGTAGATAATATATATTAATAATATAATTTTTTATTAAAAAATAAATGATTAATTAAATTAAAAAACTCAATCTAAAATTATATATATAATCATTGAATTATAAATATAAAAAATATTAAATTTAGCTTAAAAATATATAAAAAAAAACTTAAATTCACATTTTCTTTAAATCTAGTATAAATTATATTTAATATATATATAATCTCTATCCAATTATTAATTAATTGTTAAGATTTGCTTTAGTGATTTGTTGTTCCCAAGTGCTATATGAGGCTAAGGTTTAACTCCTTCATTGTCATTTTTCTTTTTTCTTTTTTCTTTTTCACATTAAATACGGTGTAGAATATATATATATATATATATAGTATTGTGTAATACAAACATAAATGTTGAAGTTGTCATATAGTATTGTTTTTCATATTTCTTTTTTTTTTTTTTAAGAATTTCATAAAATTATAATTTTTTTAATTTAAATTATAAATTATCATATTTTTATAAGATATTTAAAAAATTACTAAAACAAAATTATCATTACAATAAAAGGATCGAATGATATACTTTCACTAACACATTTTATGTTTAGGATTTGACCCTTACCCTCGGTTCTGGGTCATTTCTTCTCATAATGATTGATGGGGCACTTTGGCATATGTGCTGGTTTCATATGTTGTATGTATTTTGTACTTGATTGCAATATTGGGAAATAGATCTATTCCTTTTGAAACAACTATAGTAGATTCCAGGGATTGAGTGCCTGGTGCCTGCAATATGGGTATTACTTTTCCCCATGTTCTATCAGCATCTAGAGGAGAAAACAAGTTTGTTTACCTAACCAAAAGATGCATCTTTCAATGACTTTGTCCTGGTGGAAATTGTCATGGAATCAGTATGCCCGGATTCATTTACATTGGCATGCAATAAGTGATGGAGCTAGCGGTTCTATTTATTTATGGATTTGAAACAGAATATTGGAGTTTACCTGCACCAAGGCATTATCTGCTAAACTGGTCAAGAAATGTATTATCCTTTCAGGTGTAGACTGGCATCCTAATCTGCGCAATGAACATAATCTGATCACTCATGGAGACTTACCTCGTTGTGTGTTGGATTCTTACGAGGAATGTAGGGGCCCACCACGGTTGTTCCTTTTGGACAAGTAAGATGACTTTACTGGTCATAATTTTTAGTAATTTTGTTGCAAGTCTTTTCTCTTACCGATATCAAATATTCTAATCACTTTTAACTTGTTCCAGATTTGATGTTGCAGGTGCTGGGGCATGTTTAAAGCGTTACACTGATCCATCATTTTTTAAAGCAGAATCGGATTTTCCTGGAGTTGCACCATTAGAAGTTCAGAGAGAAAAGAAAGCGCTGAAAGTGAAGGCAATAACATAAAATAAATAAAAGACCACAGAAAATATATGCTTAGATATTTTTTCGGGGTAAGTTATTTTAGCAATTTGCAGTTTTGTCTCATCTATAGCAGAGTGTGTGAGATCGGTCTATAGAATGACCCTAACTTTTTACCTCTTAACAAATAAACCCGTCCTTGGTCTTTAGAATGGCCCTAAGACATATCAATAGTCTTATTGGACCTATTTATTTAATTTCACTGGGGAAAAGTGATCCATTATCGTTGAGTTACTCTTTTTCATCATCATTTCATGATGGACATCCATGAGTTTGAGTGAGTAGATCATAGCAAGGTTGGTGATTATCTCCACTGTCAAACTTAAAATCTCTGGTTGAGGTGTGCTTTCATGGTTTTAGCAATCAGCAGAGTTTTTATGGCTAGCTGTGGTATATGGTATTTTTGCCTGTGTCCTTTTGTCTAATTTTTTATTTCTGGCAGAAGAAAGGATCACGCTGGAAGAATGGGGAGGCTCCAGAATTTCCACTAACATCGCATGCCAAGTGAGTCCTTCAATTCTTCATCTGTGCCTTTCATCTTTCTTCTTGTTGTTTAACTGCACATATTAAAGTTTTAATATGGTAACTTGGTAATTGAATTGCTCTCTAAAAGTGTAGATTGCATCAACTGTTTTTAGAGAAGCATATTGAAAATGCTTACAATGACCCTGCCCTTCTTGTAAAACTGAAAAGAAGGCAATTGAATGAATCTGCACTTGACTCAAAATCTGGGAGAACTTATATGGAGATATTCCGGGAGACTTCTCCAGAACAAAATAAAGCTGATTTCGAGATCTCTGGTACTCTGCCTCTAAGTTTGACAGTGGATAATTCTCCCGAGTCAGTTCCTGAAACACTTGATATTAGTACAGTGAGTCCTGTAAAAGTCTCTTCACAAGGAAAGGAAACCTTAAGTTCTTCACCTACTGTACATGAAAATGTCCTGAAACCATCCCTTGACGAGTTGAACGATGAAGCCATTGATAGAGAGATTATGAAGGTGCCTGAACGAACAGTTGCTTTCAGAGATGGAATCCGCCATTCCCTTCATAAAGTAACAACTGAAGAGGAGATCATATTAGATGGAGAAGGCATAGAAGAATGCAATAGATATGGGGACCATTCCAATAGCATGACCAGTGAGGCTGACAATTTCATTGATGCAATTTCTACCATGGAGTCTGAAATGGATACGGACAATGAGTATAGACCTAAGGATGGTATTGACTTCGATGTTATTGGAAAGTTTCAAACAGGTTCTATTGCAAACGAGGAAAAGCTTCGGGTTCAAGCCCATTCATCAGATTCTCAATCGGATAGGATCTCCTCTTTGTCTGATGATAGAAGCTGCTCTATTGATAAAGTAATATCCAGTTTTTCCAACTCTGATACTATAGACAATCTGGCTAGATACGCCATCAGATGGTGAAGTAGCAACAGAAGTGTTTCCTTTGAATAGAAACTGTGTTACTGAGATTGTTGAGGCGCGTCCCATCAAGCTTCCTACATGTTTGGAGATGCCATGTCCCAGTTCTGATCAGGTTTTGTTACCAAAAGATATTTCTTTTGGTGAGCATTGCCTTCCTGATCTTTGAGAAGCATCTTATAGTTCATGTTTAGAAGATTTGAACTCTAAACATATTTTGCCGGATGAAGCATGTTCAGAGGCAATTCCTTTGCTGGAACAACAGCATGAGGAAGTAGCCTCTGATGGTAAAACTAGTTCTAATTTTTCAGACAGTGATGGTGGAAAAATATTTGGATGATTCTTCTGAGAAACAGGCCACTTTGATCACTCTCTCTGCTGAAAGTTATCCAGTAGATGAGTTGAACTGTGGAGACACAAATGCCTCTTCTAATGCTTTGCCACGTTTATTGAACGTTTTAGAGGTTGCTCCTGAAAAGGGAAGTGACAATGATCATTTAGATGAAGTTCTTAAAACAGATTTTGCTGGGGAAATTTGTGCTGAAGATTCAGTCAACCAATCAACTGCGTTATTTTGCAAACAGAGCAGCCTATCCACTTAGTTTCTGAGGTCAGTGATGCTACTGTAGAAGTGGATGTCAACTTGGAGTGTATAACTCCTGTGGTGGATACTTCACAGATTTGTGACTTCAATGAACAGCAATTTTCAGACATACTACATGATGATCCAAAAGTTGAAGCTGACGTAACAGGAATAGATGCTTCATATTCTGAACAGAAACAAAACGTCGATGAAATTTTTTATGCCGCAGAGGGAGAAGAAACTAGGAAATTTACTTGCAGTGGGAATGTGTTGGAAGAAGATGCTATCCCTTGCAATCTTCCATATGATTGCACTGATGATTTGAACCCCAAGGATCATGTGGATTTAGATGATCTGGCAACTGAAAATGTTTGTGCTGGAAGCATTGCAGTATCAACTGCCACTTGTGATTCTGCCAACTTTTGTGATGATGTTGATAAAACCATATATCACTCTTCAAATTTGATTTGTTCACTGTCTGGAAAACTAATGAATTTGGAAGAGCCTCTTGCTGGTGATGGAGATATTTTTCATGAAGGATTAGAATCCAAGGAGGTTGTTCCTCAAGAATGTCTTACACAGCTAGAGATGCAAGAAGAAACAAATCAAGTGGTAGGTACTCCTGCAGATATAGATTCTACTAAATACAAGCCAGTCTCTTATAGAAATTTGAATTTAGAAGATGAAGTCCACTATTCGTTGCAGGCTGAAACAATCAAAGATTGTTTGAATTTCGTTGGTTTAACCACTGTACCAGCTTCTTCAGAATTCAGTGATAAAGAGTCAGAATCGAAATATTCAAGTCATCTAATGGAAAGTAGGGGAGACACGGTGCCCTCACCTACCTATTACCAATCTGAAAAAGAAAATTCTCTAGTACAGTCATTATACATCCATACTAATCAACATGTTGTGGAAAAGCTGCACATAGTTGAAGATGGTTCAAAACAAACATAATCTTTGGATCCCATAGATCAGGAAAAATGTCTGCAAACTTCTTTTGAACATTCCAAAGAAGGCACTTCAAGCCAACCTTCATTGGATTTTTCAGAACAATCAGGTAGGCAGGATAAACAAGAAAGTTATCCATCTGATGTTATTCATCCTGCCCTTTGCCTGCACCCTGAAGCAACCAAAGATATCATGGAGGAAATGCCACCATTGCCACCTCTTCCACCAATGCAGTGGAGGATAGGGAGAGTTCAACATGTTTTTACAGGTCCTCAAAGAGAATTGGTAGAACACGGTCAGGGGTCATTGCCAATTATACCACAGTATGGAACTGGTGAGAGAGCTCAATTTGGTTTACCAGCGTCAGAGCAGGGATCTGAACAACCCAGAAACCCATTTTTACCTCTTGTGGATAGTCAAGAGAGGTCTGGCAATGCGCCTGATCAACTGGCAGCTGATTTCATGCAGCCCAGTCCTTTATCTATGAATCCAGCGACTATGGCTAGCAACAGTAATAGCCAGTACAATGGTTTCTATTTCAATAGAACACACTCAAACCCATTTTCAACATTAGCACAACATCTATGAAAACCTTGAATATGGTTCCCTTGCTATGGATGGTCATAGGTAAGAATCCAGTTACTCGTTGCCGATGCAACCTAGTGATGTAGCTTGTACACATATTCCTCTATTTTTGCATGGGGAAACAGCAAACTGTCCAGATCAGTTTGTAGTGGATACAAGTTTAGAAGGTGGGGCATTTCAGGAACGTAAACAGCATTTTGATCCAGAACATAGGAATCCTCCTGATGTATCTGTGCCCCTACCAACTAAGACAGAGCAGACTCCAGCCAAGGTAGCGGAGGATCTTCCTACCAAAGTAGAGGAGCAGTTTCCAACCAAGGTAGACAAGCAGCCTCAGCATGGTTTTGGCAGCTTCTGGGGGAGAAAAGGAAGAGACACCAAATGCCATTGTTCAGCTTGGCTTGGAAGCTCCAGAGGGAGAAGCTTCACCGATAAATACAACTCTAGAGCACAATTTGTCAATTTCCGAGGGAGAGGCAGCATGGCCCTCAAATAAGCTAGCTTTAGTACAAGTTGCTGAAGAAGGAAAGTCAAATGTGAATCCACCTGTTAAACTTCCTCGACCTCGCAATCCTCTCATCGATGCTGTTTCTGCTCAGGATAAAAGCAAGGTGATTATTGCCTTGCTTTTCATTTTTTTAATTTTTTTTTTCTTCCAGTTTGACCTTTTGTTGTGAAGTAACAGTTAAAATTTTCTGCAGTTGAGAAAGGTAACCGAGCAGAATCGACCTCCAATCCTTCCTAAGGTAGATGAAAGAGATTCATTGCTGGAAAGATACGAACAAAGGTTAGATCCAGTAAACACTGGCATTCTTTTTGTTTCCTTTTTAAGAGAGATGGAGATGAATGAGTTTAATAGTAGGAAATGCGTTGTTTGTATAAAGTTGAGGAGCGAGGGCTGATTTATTTTGCTTTATACAGTCCTTCGACTTGAAGCCTGCAGCGGTGACCAGACCCCGTGTTCATGGTCGTAAAACCAACATAAGAGTTGCAGCAATCTTGGAGAAAGCAAATGCAATTCGCCAGGTTTGTATTTATCCTGATCTTTCTTCCGCCTGTTATGTCACAGCCACGCTAGAAGTGTTTAATTTTATTTTCTTTTAAATCATCTCTCTTAATAGGCATTGGCCGGAAGTGATGAAGACGACGATGAAGATGGTTGGAGTGATTCTTGAAAGGACTTGCATGATGACACTCGTAGCGGTTACTCAGTCAAAATGATTGATCAAATAGTAAAGTCTGCATCATCATGAATAGGAAATATGTATGGTATATTCTTTGCCTCAGGATTTTCATTCTGTTGGAGTATGATATTTTGCTCATCAACGTGTATTTCACTTATACAATGCCTATATAAAATGCTTATACAAGGAAGAGTTTGAAATCCATGGCTGATCCTGTGGTGCCCTCAATCCTCTCTTGTGGTGGTTTTATTTTGTATGGGTAAATGCATATTTTGACATCTGGACTTCATTTCAAGGTTGAATTTACTACTTGAAGATTTTTTAGTCTATTTTGCTTTTTAGATCAACTGGTATATGAACTTGTTTTCTCTGTAAAATTTGATACATATATTCTCTGTCTAATTAGGTATTTGAATCTTGTTTCTTAGCTCAAATTAGTATATAAAACTTTTGTTAAACTTCGTCAACTTGAAGGAATCTAAATTTTAAATAAATCAATTTGAAATAATAATTAATCAGATATATAATTACATAAAAGGATCATTACTATCAAATTGAATCAAGAAGATAAATTCATATATCTAATTTGACGAAAAGGGAATGAGTATTAAATTAAACTTGTGTCATGGTTGAAAAAGGGAAAAAGAATTGAGAAATTTGGGATTTGCAATTACAAATTAGGGCAAAGTAGAGGGGAGGGGGGGGGGGGGGAGGAAAGAACCGTAAAGAAAAAGGAAACAAGGACATTTTATTAAAAGAAGATATTAGTTAGGTGAATGTGATTTAGGGGTATGAAGCCTAAAAGAAATGATTACACTATCCCATTGATGAAGAATAGTTATGGACTGACATTATTAAAAGAATAAGATTTTATTAAAATATTAATAAAAACTTTAGATTAATATTTAAACTAAAAACATTTGAAATATCATTATACTACAAATTTGGTAGGGGATCCCTTAATATCCATCTCTAGTAGCGGATGTACGTGGTCTTTAAGTATGAATGGACTGAGAGAAAAACGAACGGAGGAATCATCATCCTTAAAATTTTTAAATTATTATATATGTTAATTTTTTTTATTGGTAATTTTATGAGTCTATTTTTTAAAAAAATTTAAAATTCACTATCACTAACATAAAATCATGTGTTTATCTCGTCTTTAAGGTGGGTAAGTGTCTACAAATCCAAATTTTCTTCTATTAAATACTCATTTTATTATTGTGTCTATTTTTTTTGACAAAATTTAAATTTAATCCTAATCTTACATAGAGGGAAGAGAGAGGATGATTGAAAGTGCTCATAATGAGTTTAGAACTCGTAATTTAAAGAAATATGAGATAATAAAGATAAATAATTTAACCAACCAAATAAATAAAATTACTCATAATTATATTCAAAATGTTTAATTTAAGTTATAACATTAACATATTTTGAACTACATAACCTAATAAAAAATTAATTAAAATATAAATGGTCAGTTTATTTTTAAATAAAAATAAAAATATTAATTAAATTAAAAAATCATTTTAAAATTATATATATATATATCATTTAATTATAAATATGAAAAAAATATTAAATTTAGTTTAAAATTAAAAAATCTTAGATTCAGTTTTTTAAAAAAAAATCTTGTATAAATTAGATTTAAAATATTTAAAGAATCTATCAAATCATTTACTAAATGTAAGATGTGTTTTTCTGGTTTGGTGTTCTCAAGTTTTATGTGTGGCTCTGGTTCAAATCTTTTCATTGTCATTTTCCTTCTGCTTTTTTCTGGCATTAAATACGATATACAATGTATATTAGTGTAATATATAACACAAATGTTGGGTTTTTTAGCCCAATAATCCAAGCGGGTCCAAAAAATTTAATTTTGGGATATACGACAAATGCTATAGTATTTATGAAACTCGTCATGCCGGCGTGACGAGTTTTATGTGATATATTTTTTTAATGGGCCGTGTCACATGGGTCTCACAACTCGAATTTATTTAATATATCCTAAGGGACTCGTCATGCCCGGGTGACGAGTCCCAATAAAAAATATTTTTTTTGAAAATTTTAAAAGCATTGTAAAAAATATATATTATTTTATTGTTGAAGAAATTCGTCACGCCGGTGTGACGAGTTCTAACTGTTATAATTTTGAATTTGTTGGTCGTTGTTAAACGGGATTTTTTTTAAAATTCAATGGAACTCGTCATGTCGGTGTGACGAGTTCCAATGGCTAAAAATTTAACATACATAACACACTCCTTTGATCTATTACACACACAACACACTCCTTCCATCTTTAACCTCTTACACAACAAACTCCTTTCTTCTAACCAAATACATTTCAAACAATGAGCAACAAATTATTCACAGTTGTCCATTATAATGGCGAAATTCTATAAATTGATGTTGGTGTTGTGTTTAAGTCACACAGACCCATCAATATGATGTTCCCTGTAGATGTATCTGATAGCCAAATGAAGCAAAAAATTGAGAGAAAACTTGGGGCTTATGTTTCATGTTTAAGGTATCGACACATGATCTCTTCAAATCCAATGACATGGAAAAGTCTAGCTTGATGATGATGACAAATGTTGCTGTTATGGTTGGACTTCATCAATCATCAAATAATAATATGGTAGAGATGTACGTCAAAACCACGAATACAACTGATATTCCAACCTCATCAGTACCAGCTCGAAGAACAGAAGAAGCATGCCCATCTGAACTACATACAAGTGATGGTGATGATAATCTTGTTGGATGGTTCGGTGAAAGTCTTGCTGAATTTAGCGAAGATGATGAAGATATTGTTTCGTTGGTAGATGACAATGCCACACCATTAGTTGATGAGTCTAATGTTTTTGAGGCTGCTTCAGAGGGACAAGGTGTGGATGTTGAGGTTGATGTATGGGAGGCAACTCTTTCAAGATTTTAAGGATTGCAGAATGCTCCAAATGTTTGGGCAAAAACATACCCTCAACCTGAAATGCCTTGCCAAGATTTGCCTCGGTATCATCATACAGTTGCAATGCATGACATTAACTACAACGCTATGTGGAATCCTGAAATATATGATATGCCAGAGTTATGTGCTGCCCATTGGGGTTCTTCAGACGAGCGGTCATCTGAGTTGGCCATTTGGTCTCAGTTTGAAACAAAAAAGAGGCACAACTAGCAATCAATGAGTACTGCATCAAAGCTCATCTTCAATTCTATGTGGCGGATTCGGATCAAAAGACTTATTTCGTACGGTGTATACACCATGATGTTGGTTGTAAATAGAGGATACGAGTATCATACCTACAACGGAAGATGTTGTGGGAAGTCACAAGGTTCAATGCACCACACGCATGTGCAATGACCTCCTTGACACAAGACCACAAACATTTAGATTTGGATGTCTTATGCTATTATGTGAATCTGTTGGTGGAAAAAAAAATCCAAAAGTGCTTGTTTTTGTGTTAGTGGCATCCATTCATAATACATTTGGTTATATTCTGACTTATTACAATGCATGTATGGCTAAACAGAAAGCAATGACATTGTTGTATGGTGATTAGGATCAGTCATATAATGAGCTACCACGTCTGCTGCAAGTAATGGAAATTTTCATCCCTGGCCATTGTTAGGTATTATACTCATCCTGCAGTCACATTTGAGGGAGACGTTATTCCCGGGAAGAGAATTTTTGGTGGCTTGTTCTGGGAGTTTAAGTCAGCTATTGAAGGGTTTAGATTTTGCAAACAAATTATTCAAGTTGATGACACTTTTCTATATGGGCTCTACAGAACATCTTGATGATAGTCGTTGCACTAGATGGAGGCATAAATATTTTTGTTTACATACATTTTTGTTTATATATTTTTCAAAGTTCTTTTAATTAAAACTAAAATTATTGACAAATTTTAAACATTTTCAAGGGTGAAAATGAATAAACAAATTTATTACTTATCAATGATTTTTTATACAATTAAATATTGAGTACAAAAACTTAAATAAACAAATTTATTACTTATATTTGCGCAATTCTTGCCGATGTCGAGGAGTGGTAGAATAATAATAACGTGCTGCTCGTTGATTTCGTCGTGGTCGTCCACCTTCGTCATTTTCGTCTTCTTCCGGTTCTGATGTACTGAACATTACTCCACCACTTTGATTTACATTTTCGGGTGAAAACAATGGAGTATTCAAGGCATTTGACGTCGTTGCTTCAAATTGCACACCGAAATCGCCATAAGATTGAGATTATCCGTATTGAAGAAGATGATCCCATGGACCTCTTTCTTCTAGTTCTGAGGAAAATTATTGTGAAAATGGCACTTGATCCCACCCACTTCCTTCTCATGCCGCTCGACTCTCCATCGATGGTTGATATGCACCATATCCACCATAACTTTCTTGCGATGAATAATAATTTGTGGAAGCATAAGATGAAGATGATGATTTCCCCCCCCATATTTTGCCTTCATTATTTCCCACTCGAACCGCTCTTCCGGTGTTGTCAAGTATGGTTTCCCATTTGCTTAATAATTTTGGAGGTAGGGAGAAACATCGAAATCAAAATCTTCGGGTTGTACCTTGGAACGATTAGGCAAATGTAAATGTTTATTTTGTCATTGTTGTATGAATATAACATGTTTCCTCGACCAATATTCGCTATGTTTCCTACACACATCTATTTTATGCAAACCATCCATGTTAAATATGGACATTTCTATCGATTGGTGAAACCCAAATTGTCACAAAACTCTATCGACGACATGGATCTCAACAATTGTGAAATGGAGCAATGGTGTTACGGCGCACCATGTCTCCGCTCCTTCAAAGAACATTAGCGGTAGACACCGTTGGATATCCAACTCATAATAAGCCATCCAATTAAACTACCAAAAGTATTATGTTAGTATAATTAAATAATTAATATTACAATTTCAAAGTTAATGCAAAAAGTATTAAAATTTACCGCATGTCTACCGGCGATATCAATCCTCATCCGAATATCTACTTTGGTTGCACCCGACAACTTTGTATCGGTTATTCGGTGTCGCCATCTAAAAAATTACATTATTTATTGTCATTTTCAAAGTATTTAAATAAATATTATAAAATATCAAAACTTTAAATATAGGAATTTTCCTTGTGGACATAAAAAAGGGAGACGATACCATGCCCATGATTGAAGCAAAACTAAACAACCTGCTACATTCGTTTTTTTTCCTTTATCCACTATGGTCACTTTGCAAAGTTCACGATACAAAAAAACCAAAAATTTCATAACCCCAACTATATTGGCGACATACAAAGAAATCGTCCAATACAGGAAGATATTGGGTGTGCACCAAATTGCCCGATTTATCCGGTAGCAAAATCCCTCCAATCAACGTCATAAGATATACTCGAGCTGCATATATCATCTCTTGCTCCGTTGATTGTTCATCTACTCTAAATTCTCTTTCCAACCATGTCATTTGTATCTGCAACACATCAATGACATTGGTTGGAGTCTCATTTCCCAATAAATTTGAAATAACAACATCTCGTGAATAAGTATTGTGAAACAACAATGGCATACCATTAATCGGAACGCCAAGTTGATACACAACATCTTCCAATGTTATCATTACTTCACAACAAGGAAAATGAAACGTATGCATTTCGGGCCTCTAACGCTTAATCAATATCGATATCAGTGCCGACATCACCTTAAATCCGTGAAGAAATGTAACACCCCAACCCGTATCCGACCCGGATACGAGTCCGAAGTGTCACATTGACTTTTCAAACATTTATTCGTATAAAATATTGAGTAATTTAAAAACTTTTATAACATTCAACTTATTCAAAACGTTTACAAAACTATTCAGAGTTTATACAATATATTCTTTTGAATACATGCCAACTAGAACTTTATATATTAAAGTACATATTAATCACCTCTTTTCTGATCTGACATTGAGTAAGGAGAACTGACCTGTCTTACTCCACATCACTCTTTACTCCTCTCCATACCTACCTATAAATCAATTACACGCTAAGTCGTTGACTTAGTGAGGCATATAAAACATATAATAAAACCACAAACCATTTCATATAACATAATGCATACTTATACATATATCATTAATATACTTATCAGTACTCATATCATTATTACTAATTTTTTTCTATCATGTAAGCATATATTGAACCTTTCTATACTCACCATCGAGTATCCATGTAATTTCACAACAAAGCATATATATAGTATCATAACAAGTTATTTATTATCTTTAAAACCCTCGCATTAGCCCATGTATACATTTGAAAACTTAAGGTATATGAGTACATTGAGGTTGTGCACTAATGCTGTCACCACAGCTCGTATCAATTCCCTCATGGGGCACCGAGCCTTAGTTCAGTATTCGTCCCGAAGGACCAGTCCATAGATCCCGAAGAACCTAGGTAAACAGTCCATATATCCAGAAGAACATAGGTAAACAGTCCATATGTCCCGAAGAACATAGGTAAACCCTCGACCCTTGGCATGCCAACTATACCACTAGCTCTCTTATCACATAACATGGGCATTAACATTCATAACAGTTCAATTTACTTATTCATATCCTTTCTCTTATGAACATGTATCATTTCTTTTCAGTCACGTACCAAATGTACGTGTAATCATTGATCTTATAATCACATGTTCATTCTCTTCGGTCACATACCATATGTATGTGTAAACATATATCTAATATCATATAACACGTATCACAAATGCATGTATTCACATAAATCATTTCTTATAGCTTTATTCATATCACATATTCATGTAAGCTCATAATCACACAAATCATAACATTGATCACCAATCAAATAACATTTTAGGAGTTACTTCTTACCATAGTAACTCCATCACTGGCTCATCGCAAGCCAAATGTTTATTCAATAATATAAGTACAAATTAAATTGCACTCACCTTAGCTTTGCTTTGATTCGATTATAATCCTTCAATTGATCCGGAACGGGATCACGTTCTATATCTACATCATCATACATAGATCTATATTAGTATTATAACTAATATACTCTAATGGTTCACTCTTTAGACTAAGAGAAAAGGCAATTTCATCTTTTAATGAAGGTATGCATCGATGCACTACTGATGCATCGGTGCATAAAATGCATTCGATGTTGTATTATTACTGGGATGCATCGATGCACTACTTATGCATCTATGCACGAATTGCATTCGATGTTTCATTATTAATGGGATGCATCGATGCACTACTTATGCATCGATGCACGAATTGCATTCGATGTATTTATTTTAAAAGAGTGCATCGATGCACTTCCTGTGCATCGATACACCTTCAAACGATTTCTGGGTTTTAACCTTGATGCATCGATGCACTCTGCCCAGAACCTCTTTTTGAACCCGAAAATTCATTCATTTTGGATTAAATCATTCATGTTTCATCCCCTCTTTTTCCTTCTTAACTCTAGTACACATACTTAAACCAATATATATACTCATTTATTTCATCTTAAACCTTAATATTCTCTCATCTTTATTAACTTCAAGAATCATACCAGATTTTTAACATGTTTTAAATCTAATTCTAACACTCCATATTCCTTAATTAGATTGATGACAAGTCAAATTCCTTCTCAAAATTCACTTACTAACTCTTTTCCAGAATTTCCTTAAGAAACTCATTTTCTTTAATATTTCATAACTTCTTTATCTTTTGATTTTAGGACAACTTAAGCTTTCCATAAGCTTAAGTATTACCTAATGATCAAAACCCACTCTTAAAATTAACAAATAATCAGCTAACAAGGTGTTGAAACATTTTGATATTTCGATATAACAAATTAAGTTAAATGGATTTTAAGATTTTCCAAATGATTTTCGATATAACTATTCGAATATCAAAACATTACTCCAAATATTTCAAAAATCATTTTTAATCCTTACTTAAGTGTAAAATTAAGTTTTAATCATAAAACAATTTCAAAATAATTTTACAAAGTATTTCGAACCAATTCAAAGCCAAAAATTCCAGATTGCTCAGAGGGAACCGATTCCCCCCCATAGGAGGAACCGATTCCCCCTGAATGGTTTGGCTCCGAGATTTCCAGAATGCTCGGAGGGAACCGATCCCCCCCAAGGGGGTACCGATTCCCCCCTTGTACAACGGTCGAAATATTTGAATTTTACACTTAGGAACCAATTCCCTTCAAGGGGGAACCGATTCCCCCCACACACCAAGCTGTTTTATTAAATGTTTTCACACTAAAACGGCTATAATATCTTATCTAATCATCCCCAACGTTCAGAAGTGATCCAAGGTGTATTTAAGCAAGCTTAGAAGCCATTGATCAATAACAAGAAACATCAAGCAACTAGAATCAAGAGAGAATCAAAGAGAAAACATCAAACCTCAAGTTTGAGCATTTCAAGCCTATTTTCATTCAATATTCATTTTGCTTTCAAGAACACTTTTTGTGCTCAATTGTATTCATCTTTGAGTGTTCTTTTCTTTATTCTATAATTGTGCAAACATCTTACCTTGTGAGGTTTTCTTGTAAGTTTGCAAATTTGTAATCTTCTCTTTGAGAAAAGAGTGTTCTCAAGAGTTGGGGTATACTCTTGAGGGAATTGTAAGGTTATCTCTTTGGCCTCAAAAGAAAGAACAAATTAGTGAATTTGTTGGAAAATCCTTAGTGTGGATAGCTAAGGTAGTGGACGTAGACTTTGTTTGAGAAAGTCGAACCATTGTAAATCGCTGTGCAATTACTTTCAATTTTCTACAAAAGCTTCCACAAAATTTTTATTGCCAATTCACCCCCCTCTTGGCCAATTTCGGCATTCGATTAACTCAACAATTGGTATCAGAGCCTAACTCATTTGAAGGTTTTATCGCCTCTTGAGTCGATTCGGGAAGAGTTATATCGATTATTAAAGTCATCAATGGCCTCCGTTTCAAACTTCGACTCCAGTCTCGATTCGATGCCCGTCAACAAGCCTCCTTTCTTCAATGGAGCTAACTACGCCTATTGGAAGAATAGAATGATGTACTTCATTCAAGCAAGTGACATGGGAGCATGGAATGCCGTAGAAGAAGGATACATTAAGCCTATCACTCATCCAAGGTTGTGAAGTGAAGGAGATACAAAAATGTTCCAGCTCAACTACAAAGCCATCCATATTATCTTTTGTGCTCTTGGACCAGATGAATACGGAAGAGTTTCATCGTGTACAACCGCCAAAGAAATATGGGACAAGCTTCAAGTCACACATGAAGGTACCGATGAGGTAAAGAAATCAAAAATTAGTATTCTAACGCATAGCTATGAAAATTTCAGGATGAAACCAAATGAAGACATCAAAGCTATGAAGGATAGATTTTCAACGATTGTCAATGGTCTCAAATCATATGGAGAGATCATCTCAAATGAAAAGCTTGTAAGGAAGTTAGTCTACTCCCTCCCAAAATCATGGCAATCAAAGAAGACGGCAATCATCGAGTCTAAGGACCTATCGTCCTTAACTCTTGAAGAACTTATTGGTTCACTCCTCACTCATGAGATGATGCTTGAAGATGAGGTGGACCTTGATAAAGTTGAAGAGACACCAAAGGAGAAGGAGAAGAAGAAAAATATTGGAGTTGCTCTCAAATCCACAAAAGATGAGAGTGATTCTAATAATGATGATGATGATGAGGAAATGGCATTGTTTGCCAAACGGTTCAGAAAAATGATGAGACCTTACCAAGGAAGAAAATTCAAACGAAACGAAGGCCTCAAAAATGAACCAAAAGAGAAAGACCCAATCATTTGCTATGAATGCAAAAAGCCGGGGCATGTCAAATATGATTGCCCACAATTGAAGAAAAATGGTCAATCAAAGAATAAGCACAAGGCTCATGTGGCTATATGGAGCGATGAAGAAATTTCCGATGAAGAGGAACAAGAAGTAGCAAACTTGTGCTTGATGGCATTCGGGGAAGATTCTAAGGTAACCTCTAACTCATCCGATTTTGATGATTTATCTTATGATGAGTTATTTGAGGAGTACAATGGGTTGGCTTCGGATTATGAGAAATTGTTTTTAAAATATAAAAATGATGTTTCAAAATTGAAAAATGAAAACAAACTCATATCCAAAACCAACAACGATCTTGAAAGTAAAATCAAAGATTTGCAAATCAAACTAGAAGAGTTTGAAAAGAAAAATTTAGATTTGCAAAATTTACTTTCAAAGATCAATGATGATCATCAAAAGAAAATTGATGATCTTAAAACTTCTTTTGATAAAGTTGGAACAAAACATTTTGAAAGAGGTGGAAATTCAAAATCCAACTTTGTTAGAAAAAGTTTTAGAAACTACAATCATAGAGGTCCCCAAAGAACCTCTAATGGAAAAATCATTAGAAGTATGTGGGTTCCTAAAGAACTCATTACTACTAAAGATAAAAATATCCTACACAAATGGATACCTAAGGGGACTAGGATTTTGGAAACTAATGAATATGGACCCAAAAGAATTTGGGTACCAAAAATCAAAAATTAATCTATGTTTGTAGGGAAATGAGCATTGCTACAAGGCACGGGAAACAAATTCAAACTCATGGTACCTTGATAGTGGATGCTCAAGACATATGACCGGAGACAAAAACCGGTTCATTGAGCTTAACGCCAAAAATGGAGGAGAAGTGACTTTTGGAGACAATTTAAAAGGTTACATTGAAGGTATTGGTACAATAGGTAATACCCCTTCCATACAAATTAAGAATGTTTTATATGTGAATGGATTAAAGCATAATCTATTGAGTATTAGTCAATTATGCGATAAAGGATTCAATGTCTTATTTGAAATTAATGGTTGTAAAGTCATTGACATTGCATCTAATCGGATTATGCTTGTTGGTCATAGAATAGGAAACATTTACATGGTGCATTTAGATTCTATTGATATGACTAATTTATGCCTAGTTGCTAAGGATGAGCATGATAGTTGGTTATGGCATAGGAGATTAGGACATGCTAATATGAGTGTTTTGCAACGGCTAATTCAAGGTGATTTAGTTCGAGGGTTGCCTAAGCTTAAATTTGATAATGATAAAATCTGTGATGCTTGTGCTAAAGGAAAACAAAAGCGCGTTTCTTTTAAATCCATTAATGACGTATCAACTAGTAGAGTATTACAATTGATCCATGTAGATCTTTTTGGGCCAACTAGGACTACTAGCTTGGGTGGAAAACAATATGCATTTGTCTTGGTAGATGACTATTCTAGATATACTTGGGTTTTATTTTTAAGTACTAAAGATGAAGCATTAGAACAGTTCATCACATTTTCAAAAATAATCCAAAATGAAAAAGGTTACTCTATAACTAGTGTTAGGAGTGATCATGGCACTGAATTTGAAAATCTTGTATTTATTGATTTTTGTAATTCTAATGATATTAGCCATAATTTTTCAGCACCTAGAACCCCTCAACAAAATGGAGTTGTTGAAAGGAAAAATCGAACTTTAGAAGAAATGGCTAGAACCATGCTTTGTGAAAATAATTTGCCAAAATATTTTTGGGCGGAAGCCACAAATACTGCTTGTTATGTTGTAAATCGAGTAATGATTAGGTCAATTTTAAAGAAAACTCCATATGAAATTCTCAAAAATAAAAAGCCTAACATTAGCTATTTTCATCCTTTTGGATGTAAATGTTTTGTTTTAAACAACGGTAAAGAAAACCTTGGCAAATTTGATGCTAAAAGTGATGAAGGAATTTTTCTGGGTTATTCCTTAAATTCTAAAGCTTATCGAGTATTTAATAAAAGAACTTTAGTTGTAGAAGAGTCTATACATGTTGTTTTCGATGATAATCCCCTTTCGAGGAAGGATTCTTGTGTGAATGATGATGTAGGTGTTATAAATTCAAATGACGCTAGACATGAAGTTGGAGAACCATCATCAAAGGAAGAAACGAAAAATGAGGAAACTCATGATCCTCTTGAGAATCCAACCATTGAAGAAAGGGAAATATCTTATCCAAGAGAGTACAACTATGTCAAGAGTGGTGAGATTATAGGTGATCCATCCAAAAGGGTAACAACTCGATCTTCTCTTAGAAATATTTGTGATTATGTTGCATTTATTTCATGCATAGAGCCTAAGAATATTAAAGAAGCATTAAATGATGAACATTGGATTATGGCTATGCAAGAAGAATTAAATCAATTTGAGAGAAGTAAAGTATGGACATTAGTTGAAAGGCCTTGTAATAAATCTACTGTAGGTACTAGATGGGTGTTTAGGAATAAGCTTGATGAAAGTGGTAATATAGTGAGAAACAAGGCTAGACTTGTTGCTCAAGGGTATACTCAAGAAGAAGGCATAGACTACGATGAAACATACGCTCTCGTAGCTAGGATGGATGCAATTAGAATGTTATTAGCATTTGCATGTTTTCATGAATTTAAATTATATCAAATGGATGTTAAAAGTGCATTTTTAAATGGTTTTATAAAGGAAGAAGTGTATGTGGAACAACCTCCAGGTTTTGAAGATTCAAAATTTCTGGATCATGTTCTTAAATTGACAAAAGCTCTTTATGGTTTAAAACAAGCTCCTAGAGCTTGGTATGAAAGATTGTCAAATTTTTTAATTGAAAAAGGTTTTTCAAAAGGAAAGGTTGACACTACATTGTTTTTAAAGCATAAAGGTAAAGATTTATTAGTAGTTCAAATTTATGTTGATGATATAATATTTGGTTCTACTAATGATATTCTTTGCCAAGAATTTTCTAAGCTAATGCAAAGTGAGTTTGAGATGAGCATGATGGGGGAGCTCTCATTTTTCTTGGGACTCCAAATCAAGCAAAGAAAAGATGGCATCTTCATTAATCAAGCTAAGTACGTCAAAGATATGCTCAAGAAGTTTGGACTGGAAAATGGGAAACCTCATGACACTCCAATGAGCTCTTCAACAAAGCTTGACTTAGATGAAGGAGGTAAATGTATAGATGTTAAATTATATAGGTCAATGATTGGCTCTTTGCTTTATCTAACTGCAAGTAGACCGGACATTATGTTTAGTGTTTGCTTATGTGCTAGATTTCAATCATGTCCTAAGGAATCACATTTACTAGCTGTTAAGAGAATCTTTAGATACCTTAAGGACACTCCTAGTTTAGGACTTTGGTATCCTAGAGACTCTAGCTTTAGCTTGCATGCCTTTTCTGATGCGGATTATGGAGGATGCAAATTAGATAGGAAAAGCACCTCCGGTACTTGTCAATTCCTTGGAAATATGTTGATTTCTTGGTTTTCAAAGAAACAAAATTGTGTTGCATTATCTACCACTGAAGCGGAATACATTTCAGCCGGTAGTTGCTGTGCACAAGTTTTATGGATGAAACAACAACTTTTTGATTATGGAATTGAAGTAGGTACCATTCTATCAAGTGTGACAATACTAGTGCTATTTGTCTCACTAAAAATCCCATCCAACACTCTAGAACTAAGCACATTGAAATAAGACATCACTTCATTAGAGACCATGTCACTAAGGAAGATGTAGTTCTAGAATTTGTTGATACTTTACACCAATTAGCGGATATCTTTACAAAACCCTTAGACAAGGAAAGATTTTGGACACTTAGGAGAGAATTAGGTTTGACCAACCTATCTTCACTTAGTGTTTAAAATAATTTTAGCACTTTTAATAAATCTTGAAAAATGCTTATAATAATAATTTTTGATTGCATTCTTGCTATTAGTTAGGGGGAGTTTGTGATTCTTAGTGAAAATTAATTTTATGCTCAAAAATCGATTAAAGATTAATTTAATTGTTTGAACATAATTAATTTTTGATATATGAGTTGCCAATACCACTAGAAAAGATTAATTTAGCATTTTGTGCTTAAAAAAAATCGGATTTTAGCATTTTGGTACAGAGGGAATCGATCCCCCCTGAGGGAACCGATTCCCCCTTTGAAGGGGAACCGATTCCCCCCCACAGGGGAATCGATACCCCCCTGGGGTTCTGTTAAAATCGGGCAGAACACCCCAAAATTCCCAAAACCCTTATATTTTCTTCAAACTGTTTCTCACCTTCCTCAAACACTCAAATCTCCTTTCTTGCCTCAAATCATCGATATTAATCGGAATTCGCTTCAAATATTATCTTCTAAACCTGTTGGAATCATTAAAATCGTGCAAACAACATCTAAATCCCCTCAATCTTCATCTTTCAAGGTAAATTTTTCTAAACTCTCTATTTCATTGTTTTTGAACATAGAATTAGTTTCAATTAGTT